>NC_086454.1:134415563-134585833 GCF_028390025.1 Pseudophryne corroboree | reverse complement strand
ACAATTATGGACGGGCTGCCGAGTGCCGACACAGAGGTAGCCACAGCCGTGAACTACCGCACTGTACTGTGTCTGCTGCTAATATATAGACTGGTTGATAAAGAGATAGTATACTCGTAACTAGTATGTATGTATAAAGAAAGAAAAAAAAACCACGGTTAGGTGGTATATACAATTATGGACGGGCTGCCGAGTGCCGACACAGAGGTAGCCACAGCCGTGAACTACCGCACTGTACTGTGTCTGCTGCTAATATATAGACTGGTTGATAAAGAGATAGTATACTCGTAACTAGTATGTATGTATAAAGAAAGAAAAAAAAACCACGGTTAGGTGGTATATACAATTATGGACGGGCTGCCGAGTGCCGACACAGAGGTAGCCACAGCCGTGAACTACCGCACTGTACTGTGTCTGCTGCTAATATATAGACTGGTTGATAAAGAGATAGTATACTCGTAACTAGTATGTATGTATAAAGAAAGAAAAAAAAACCACGGTTAGGTGGTATATACAATTATGGACGGGCTGCCGAGTGCCGACACAGAGGTAGCCACAGCCGTGAACTACCGCACTGTACTGTGTCTGCTGCTAATATATAGACTGGTTGATAAAGAGATAGTATACTCGTAACTAGTATGTATGTATAAAGAAAGAAAAAAAAACCACGGTTAGGTGGTATATACAATTATGGACGGGCTGCCGAGTGCCGACACAGAGGTAGCCACAGCCGTGAACTACCGCACTGTACTGTGTCTGCTGCTAATATATAGACTGGTTGATAAAGAGATAGTATACTCGTAACTAGTATGTATGTATAAAGAAAGAAAAAAAAACCACGGTTAGGTGGTATATACAATTATGGACGGGCTGCCGAGTGCCGACACAGAGGTAGCCACAGCCGTGAACTACCGCACTGTACTGTGTCTGCTGCTAATATAGACTGGTTGATAAAGAGATAGTATACTCGTAACTAGTATGACTTATAAAGAAAGAAAAAAAAACCACGGTTAGGTGGTATATACAATTATGGACGGGCTGCCGAGTGCCGACACAGAGGTAGCCACAGCCGTGAACTACCGCACTGTACTGTGTCTGCTGCTAATATAGACTGGTTGATAAAGAGATAGTCGTAGTAGTATGTATGTATAAAGAAGAAAAAAAAACCACGGTTAGGTGGTATATACAATTATGGACGGGCTGCCGAGTGCCGACACAGAGGTAGCCACAGCCGTGAACTACCGCACTGTACTGTGTCTGCTGCTAATATATAGACTGGTTGATAAAGAGATAGTATACTCGTAACTAGTATGTATGTATAAAGAAAGAAAAAAAAAACCACGGTTAGGTGGTATATACAATTATGGACGGGCTGCCGAGTGCCGACACAGAGGTAGCCACAGCCGTGAACTACCGCACTGTACTGTGTCTGCTGCTAATATATAGACTGGTTGATAAAGAGATAGTATACTCGTAACTAGTATGTATGTATAAAGAAAGAAAAAAAAACCACGGTTAGGTGGTATATACAATTATGGACGGGCTGCCGAGTGCCGACACAGAGGTAGCCACAGCCGTGAACTACCGCACTGTACTGTGTCTGCTGCTAATATATAGACTGGTTGATAAAGAGATAGTATACTCGTAACTAGTATGTATGTATAAAGAAAGAAAAAAAAACCACGGTTAGGTGGTATATACAATTATGGACGGGCTGCCGAGTGCCGACACAGAGGTAGCCACAGCCGTGAACTACCGCACTGTACTGTGTCTGCTGCTAATATATAGACTGGTTGATAAAGAGATAGTATACTCGTAACTAGTATGTATGTATAAAGAAAGAAAAAAAAACCACGGTTAGGTGGTATATACAATTATGGACGGGCTGCCGAGTGCCGACACAGAGGTAGCCACAGCCGTGAACTACCGCCCTGTACTGTGTCTGCTGCTAATATATAGACTGGTTGATAAAGAGATAGTATACTCGTAACTAGTATGTATGTATAAAGAAAGAAAAAAAAACCACGGTTAGGTGGTATATACAATTATGGACGGGCTGCCGAGTGCCGACACAGAGGTAGCCACAGCCGTGAACTACCGCACTGTACTGTGTCTGCTGCTAATATATAGACTGGTTGATAAAGAGATAGTATACTCGTAACTAGTATGTATGTATAAAGAAAGAAAAAAAAACCACGGTTAGGTGGTATATACAATTATGGACGGGCTGCCGAGTGCCGACACAGAGGTAGCCACAGCCGTGAACTACCGCACTGTACTGTGTCTGCTGCTAATATATAGACTGGTTGATAAAGAGATAGTATACTCGTAACTAGTATGTATGTATAAAGAAAGAAAAAAAAACCACGGTTAGGTGGTATATACAATTATGGACGGGCTGCCGAGTGCCGACACAGAGGTAGCCACAGCCGTGAACTACCGCACTGTACTGTGTCTGCTGCTAATATATAGACTGGTTGATAAAGAGATAGTATACTCGTAACTAGTATGTATGTATAAAGAAAGAAAAAAAAACCACGGTTAGGTGGTATATACAATTATGGACGGGCTGCCGAGTGCCGACACAGAGGTAGCCACAGCCGTGAACTACCGCACTGTACTGTGTCTGCTGCTAATATATAGACTGGTTGATAAAGAGATAGTATACTCGTAACTAGTATGTATGTATAAAGAAAAAAAAAAAACCACGGTTAGGTGGTATATACAATTATGGACGGGCTGCCGAGTGCCGACACAGAGGTAGCCACAGCCGTGAACTACCGCACTGTACTGTGTCTGCTGCTAATATATAGACTGGTTGATAAAGAGATAGTATACTCGTAACTAGTATGTATGTATAAAGAAAGAAAAAAAAACCACGGTTAGGTGGTATATACAATTATGGACGGGCTGCCGAGTGCCGACACAGAGGTAGCCACAGCCGTGAACTACCGCACTGTACTGTGTCTGCTGCTAATATATAGACTGGTTGATAAAGAGATAGTATACTCGTAACTAGTATGTATGTATAAAGAAAGAAAAAAAAACCACGGTTAGGTGGTATATACAATTATGGACGGGCTGCCGAGTGCCGACACAGAGGTAGCCACAGCCGTGAACTACCGCACTGTACTGTGTCTGCTGCTAATATATAGACTGGTTGATAAAGAGATAGTATACTCGTAACTAGTATGTATGTATAAAGAAAGAAAAAAAAACCACGGTTAGGTGGTATATACAATTATGGACGGGCTGCCGAGTGCCGACACAGAGGTAGCCACAGCCGTGAACTACCGCACTGTACTGTGTCTGCTGCTAATATAGACTGGTTGATAAAGAGATAGTATACTCGTAACTAGTATGACTATAAAGAAAGAAAAAAAAACCACGGTTAGGTGGTATATACAATTATGGACGGGCTGCCGAGTGCCGACACAGAGGTAGCCACAGCCGTGAACTACCGTACTGTACTGTGTCTGCTGCTAATATAGACTGGTTGATAAAGAGATGTCGTAGTAGTATGTATGTATAAAGAAGAAAAAAAAACCACGGTTAGGTGGTATATACAATTATGGACGGGCTGCCGAGTGCCGACACAGAGGTAGCCACAGCCGTGAACTACCGCACTGTACTGTGTCTGCTGCTAATATATAGACTGGTTGATAAAGAGATAGTATACTCGTAACTAGTATGTATGTATAAAGAAAGAAAAAAAAACCACGGTTAGGTGGTATATACAATTATGGACGGGCTGCCGAGTGCCGACACAGAGGTAGCCACAGCCGTGAACTACCGCACTGTACTGTGTCTGCTGCTAATATATAGACTGGTTGATAAAGAGATAGTATACTCGTAACTAGTATGTATGTATAAAGAAAGAAAAAAAAACCACGGTTAGGTGGTATATACAATTATGGACGGGCTGCCGAGTGCCGACACAGAGGTAGCCACAGCCGTGAACTACCGCACTGTACTGTGTCTGCTGCTAATATATAGACTGGTTGATAAAGAGATAGTATACTCGTAACTAGTATGTATGTATAAAGAAAGAAAAAAAAACCACGGTTAGGTGGTATATACAATTATGGACGGGCTGCCGAGTGCCGACACAGAGGTAGCCACAGCCGTGAACTACCGCACTGTACTGTGTCTGCTGCTAATATATAGACTGGTTGATAAAGAGATAGTATACTCGTAACTAGTATGTATGTATAAAGAAAGAAAAAAAACCACGGTTAGGTGGTATATACAATTATGGACGGGCTGCCGAGTGCCGACACAGAGGTAGCCACAGCCGTGAACTACCGCACTGTACTGTGTCTGCTGCTAATATATAGACTGGTTGATAAAGAGATAGTATACTCGTAACTAGTATGTATGTATAAAGAAAGAAAAAAAAACCACGGTTAGGTGGTATATACAATTATGGACGGGCTGCCGAGTGCCGACACAGAGGTAGCCACAGCCGTGAACTACCGCACTGTACTGTGTCTGCTGCTAATATAGACTGGTTGATAAAGAGATAGTATACTCGTAACTAGTATGACTATAAAGAAAGAAAAAAAAACCACGGTTAGGTGGTATATACAATTGTGGACGGGCTGCCGAGTGCCGACACAGAGGTAGCCACAGCCGTGAACTACCGTACTGTACTGTGTCTGCTGCTAATATAGACTGGTTGATAAAGAGATGTCGTAGTAGTATGTATGTATAAAGAAGAAAAAAAAACCACGGTTAGGTGGTATATACAATTATGGACGGGCTGCCGAGTGCCGACACAGAGGTAGCCACAGCCGTGAACTACCGCACTGTACTGTGTCTGCTGCTAATATATAGACTGGTTGATAAAGAGATAGTATACTCGTAACTAGTATGTATGTATAAAGAAAGAAAAAAAAACCACGGTTAGGTGGTATATACAATTATGGACGGGCTGCCGAGTGCCGACACAGAGGTAGCCAAAGCCGTGAACTACCGCACTGTACTGTGTCTGCTGCTAATATATAGACTGGTTGATAAAGAGATAGTATACTCGTAACTAGTATGTATGTATAAAGAAAGAAAAAAAAACCACGGTTAGGTGGTATATACAATTATGGACGGGCTGCCGAGTGCCGACACAGAGGTAGCCACAGCCGTGAACTACCGCACTGTACTGTGTCTGCTGCTAATATATAGACTGGTTGATAAAGAGATAGTATACTCGTAACTAGTATGTATGTATAAAGAAAGAAAAAAAAACCACGGTTAGGTGGTATATACAATTATGGACGGGCTGCCGAGTGCCGACACAGAGGTAGCCACAGCCGTGAACTACCGCACTGTACTGTGTCTGCTGCTAATATATAGACTGGTTGATAAAGAGATAGTATACTCGTAACTAGTATGTATGTATAAAGAAAGAAAAAAAAACCACGGTTAGGTGGTATATACAATTATGGACGGGCTGCCGAGTGCCGACACAGAGGTAGCCACAGCCGTGAACTACCGCACTGTACTGTGTCTGCTGCTAATATATAGACTGGTTGATAAAGAGATAGTATACTCGTAACTAGTATGTATGTATAAAGAAAGAAAAAAAAACACGGTTAGGTGGTATATACAATTATGGACAGGCTGCCGAGTGCCGACACAGAGGTAGCCACAGCCGTGAACTACCGCACTGTACTGTGTCTGCTGCTAATATATAGACTGGTTGATAAAGAGATAGTATACTCGTAACTAGTATGTATGTATAAAGAAAGAAAAAAAAACCACGGTTAGGTGGTATATACAATTATGGACGGGCTGCCGAGTGCCGACACAGAGGTAGCCACAGCCGTGAACTACCGCACTGTACTGTGTCTGCTGCTAATATATAGACTGGTTGATAAAGAGATAGTATACTCGTAACTAGTATGTATGTATAAAGAAAGAAAAAAAAACCACGGTTAGGTGGTATATACAATTATGGACGGGCTGCCGAGTGCCGACACAGAGGTAGCCACAGCCGTGAACTACCGCACTGTACTGTGTCTGCTGCTAATATATAGACTGGTTGATAAAGAGATAGTATACTCGTAACTAGTATGTATGTATAAAGAAAGAAAAAAAAACCACGGTTAGGTGGTATATACAATTATGGACGGGCTGCCGAGTGCCGACACAGAGGTAGCCACAGCCGTGAACTACCGCACTGTACTGTGTCTGCTGCTAATATATAGACTGGTTGATAAAGAGATAGTATACTCGTAACTAGTATGTATGTATAAAGAAAGAAAAAAAAACCACGGTTAGGTGGTATATACAATTATGGACGGGCTGCCGAGTGCCGACACAGAGGTAGCCACAGCCGTGAACTACCGCACTGTACTGTGTCTGCTGCTTAATATATAGACTGGTTGATAAAGAGATAGTATACTCGTAACTAGTATGTATGTATAAAGAAAGAAAAAAAAACCACGGTTAGGTGGTATATACAATTATGGACGGGCTGCCGAGTGCCGACACAGAGGTAGCCACAGCCGTGAACTACCGCACTGTACTGTGTCTGCTGCTAATATATAGACTGGTTGATAAAGAGATAGTATACTCGTAACTAGTATGTATGTATAAAGAAAAAAAAAAAACCACGGTTAGGTGGTATATACAATTATGGACGGGCTGCCGAGTGCCGACACAGAGGTAGCCACAGCCGTGAACTACCGCACTGTACTGTGTCTGCTGCTAATATATAGACTGGTTGATAAAGAGATAGTATACTCGTAACTAGTATGTATGTATAAAGAAAGAAAAAAAAACCACGGTTAGGTGGTATATACAATTATGGACGGGCTGCCGAGTGCCGACACAGAGGTAGCCACAGCCGTGAACTACCGCACTGTACTGTGTCTGCTGCTAATATATAGACTGGTTGATAAAGAGATAGTATACTCGTAACTAGTATGTATGTATAAAGAAAGAAAAAAAAACCACGGTTAGGTGGTATATACAATTATGGACGGGCTGCCGAGTGCCGACACAGAGGTAGCCACAGCCGTGAACTACCGCACTGTACTGTGTCTGCTGCTAATATATAGACTGGTTGATAAAGAGATAGTATACTCGTAACTAGTATGTATGTATAAAGAAAGAAAAAAAAACCACGGTTAGGTGGTATATACAATTATGGACGGGCTGCCGAGTGCCGACACAGAGGTAGCCACAGCCGTGAACTACCGCACTGTACTGTGTCTGCTGCTAATATAGACTGGTTGATAAAGAGATAGTATACTCGTAACTAGTATGACTATAAAGAAAGAAAAAAAAACCACGGTTAGGTGGTATATACAATTATGGACGGGCTGCCGAGTGCCGACACAGAGGTAGCCACAGCCGTGAACTACCGTACTGTACTGTGTCTGCTGCTAATATAGACTGGTTGATAAAGAGATGTCGTAGTAGTATGTATGTATAAAGAAGAAAAAAAAAACCACGGTTAGGTGGTATATACAATTATGGACGGGCTGCCGAGTGCCGACACAGAGGTAGCCACAGCCGTGAACTACCGCACTGTACTGTGTCTGCTGCTAATATATAGACTGGTTGATAAAGAGATAGTATACTCGTAACTAGTATGTATGTATAAAGAAAGAAAAAAAAACCACGGTTAGGTGGTATATACAATTATGGACGGGCTGCCGAGTGCCGACACAGAGGTAGCCACAGCCGTGAACTACCGCACTGTACTGTGTCTGCTGCTAATATATAGACTGGTTGATAAAGAGATAGTATACTCGTAACTAGTATGTATGTATAAAGAAAGAAAAAAAAACCACGGTTAGGTGGTATATACAATTATGGACGGGCTGCCGAGTGCCGACACAGAGGTAGCCACAGCCGTGAACTACCGCACTGTACTGTGTCTGCTGCTAATATATAGACTGGTTGATAAAGAGATAGTATACTCGTAACTAGTATGTATGTATAAAGAAAGAAAAAAAAACCACGGTTAGGTGGTATATACAATTATGGACGGGCTGCCGAGTGCCGACACAGAGGTAGCCACAGCCGTGAACTACCGCACTGTACTGTGTCTGCTGCTAATATATAGACTGGTTGATAAAGAGATAGTATACTCGTAACTAGTATGTATGTATAAAGAAAGAAAAAAAAACCACGGTTAGGTGGTATATACAATTATGGACGGGCTGCCGAGTGCCGACACAGAGGTAGCCACAGCCGTGAACTACCGCACTGTACTGTGTCTGCTGCTAATATATAGACTGGTTGATAAAGAGATAGTATACTCGTAACTAGTATGTATGTATAAAGAAAGAAAAAAAAACCACGGTTAGGTGGTATATACAATTATGGACGGGCTGCCGAGTGCCGACACAGAGGTAGCCACAGCCGTGAACTACCGCACTGTACTGTGTCTGCTGCTAATATAGACTGGTTGATAAAGAGATAGTATACTCGTAACTAGTATGACTATAAAGAAAGAAAAAAAAACCACGGTTAGGTGGTATATACAATTGTGGACGGGCTGCCGAGTGCCGACACAGAGGTAGCCACAGCCGTGAACTACCGTACTGTACTGTGTCTGCTGCTAATATAGACTGGTTGATAAAGAGATGTCGTAGTAGTATGTATGTATAAAGAAGAAAAAAAAACCACGGTTAGGTGGTATATACAATTATGGACGGGCTGCCGAGTGCCGACACAGAGGTAGCCACAGTCGTGAACTACCGCACTGTACTGTGTCTGCTGCTAATATATAGACTGGTTGATAAAGAGATAGTATACTCGTAACTAGTATGTATGTATAAAGAAAGAAAAAAAACCACGGTTAGGTGGTATATACAATTATGGACGGGCTGCCGAGTGCCGACACAGAGGTAGCCACAGCCGTGAACTACCGCACTGTACTGTGTCTGCTGCTAATATATAGACTGGTTGATAAAGAGATAGTATACTCGTAACTAGTATGTATGTATAAAGAAAGAAAAAAAAACCACGGTTAGGTGGTATATACAATTATGGACGGGCTGCCGAGTGCCGACACAGAGGTAGCCAAAGCCGTGAACTACCGCACTGTACTGTGTCTGCTGCTAATATATAGACTGGTTGATAAAGAGATAGTATACTCGTAACTAGTATGTATGTATAAAGAAAGAAAAAAAAACCACGGTTAGGTGGTATATACAATTATGGACGGGCTGCCGAGTGCCGACACAGAGGTAGCCACAGCCGTGAACTACCGCACTGTACTGTGTCTGCTGCTAATATATAGACTGGTTGATAAAGAGATAGTATACTCGTAACTAGTATGTATGTATAAAGAAAGAAAAAAAAACCACGGTTAGGTGGTATATACAATTATGGACGGGCTGCCGAGTGCCGACACAGAGGTAGCCACAGCCGTGAACTACCGCACTGTACTGTGTCTGCTGCTAATATATAGACTGGTTGATAAAGAGATAGTATACTCGTAACTAGTATGTATGTATAAAGAAAGAAAAAAAAACCACGGTTAGGTGGTATATACAATTATGGACGGGCTGCCGAGTGCCGACACAGAGGTAGCCACAGCCGTGAACTACCGCACTGTACTGTGTCTGCTGCTAATATATAGACTGGTTGATAAAGAGATAGTATACTCGTAACTAGTATGTATGTATAAAGAAAGAAAAAAAAAACACGGTTAGGTGGTATATACAATTATGGACAGGGCTGCCGAGTGCCGACACAGAGGTAGCCACAGCCGTGAACTACCGCACTGTACTGTGTCTGCTGCTAATATATAGACTGGTTGATAAAGAGATAGTATACTCGTAACTAGTATGTATGTATAAAGAAAGAAAAAAAAACCACGGTTAGGTGGTATATACAATTATGGACGGGCTGCCGAGTGCCGACACAGAGGTAGCCACAGCCGTGAACTACCGCACTGTACTGTGTCTGCTGCTAATATATAGACTGGTTGATAAAGAGATAGTATACTCGTAACTAGTATGTATGTATAAAGAAAGAAAAAAAAACCACGGTTAGGTGGTATATACAATTATGGACGGGCTGCCGAGTGCCGACACAGAGGTAGCCACAGCCGTGAACTACCGCACTGTACTGTGTCTGCTGCTAATATATAGACTGGTTGATAAAGAGATAGTATACTCGTAACTAGTATGTATGTATAAAGAAAGAAAAAAAAACCACGGTTAGGTGGTATATACAATTATGGACGGGCTGCCGAGTGCCGACACAGAGGTAGCCACAGCCGTGAACTACCGCACTGTACTGTGTCTGCTGCTAATATATAGACTGGTTGATAAAGAGATAGTATACTCGTAACTAGTATGTATGTATAAAGAAAGAAAAAAAAACCACGGTTAGGTGGTATATACAATTATGGACGGGCTGCCGAGTGCCGACACAGAGGTAGCCACAGCCGTGAACTACCGCACTGTACTGTGTCTGCTGCTAATATATAGACTGGTTGATAAAGAGATAGTATACTCGTAACTAGTATGTATGTATAAAGAAAGAAAAAAAAACCACGGTTAGGTGGTATATACAATTATGGACGGGCTGCCGAGTGCCGACACAGAGGTAGCCACAGCCGTGAACTACCGCACTGTACTGTGTCTGCTGCTAATATATAGACTGGTTGATAAAGAGATAGTATACTCGTAACTAGTATGTATGTATAAAGAAAGAAAAAAAAACACGGTTAGGTGGTATATACAATTATGGACGGGCTGCCGAGTGCCGACACAGAGGTAGCCACAGCCGTGAACTACCGCACTGTACTGTGTCTGCTGCTAATATATAGACTGGTTGATAAAGAGATAGTATACTCGTAACTAGTATGTATGTATAAAGAAAGAAAAAAAAACCACGGTTAGGTGGTATATACAATTATGGACGGGCTGCCGAGTGCCGACACAGAGGTAGCCACAGCCGTGAACTACCGCACTGTACTGTGTCTGCTGCTAATATATAGACTGGTTGATAAAGAGATAGTATACTCGTAACTAGTATGTATGTATAAAGAAAGAAAAAAAAACCACGGTTAGGTGGTATATACAATTATGGACGGGCTGCCGAGTGCCGACACAGAGGTAGCCACAGCCGTGAACTACCGCACTGTACTGTGTCTGCTGCTAATATATAGACTGGTTGATAAAGAGATAGTATACTCGTAACTAGTATGTATGTATAAAGAAAGAAAAAAAAACCACGGTTAGGTGGTATATACAATTATGGACGGGCTGCCGAGTGCCGACACAGAGGTAGCCACAGCCGTGAACTACCGCACTGTACTGTGTCTGCTGCTAATATATAGACTGGTTGATAAAGAGATAGTATACTCGTAACTAGTATGTATGTATAAAGAAAGAAAAAAAAACCACGGTTAGGTGGTATATACAATTATGGACGGGCTGCCGAGTGCCGACACAGAGGTAGCAACAGCCGTGAACTACCGCACTGTACTGTGTCTGCTGCTAATATAGACTGGTTGATAAAGAGATAGTATACTCGTAACTAGTATGTATGTATAAAGAAAGAAAAAAAAACCACGGTTAGGTGGTATATACAATTATGGACGGGCTGCCGAGTGCCGACACAGAGGTAGCCACAGCCGTGAACTACCACACTGTACTGTGTCTGCTGCTAATATAGACTGGTTGATAAAGAGATAGTATACTCGTAACTAGTATGACTATAAAGAAAGAAAAAAAAACCACGGTTAGGTGGTATATACAATTATGGACGGGCTGCCGAGTGCCGACACAGAGGAAGCCACAGCCGTGAACTACCGTACTGTACTGTGTCTGCTGCTAATATAGACTGGTTGATAAAGAGATGTCGTAGTAGTATGTATGTATAAAGAAGAAAAAAAAACCACGGTTAGGTGGTATATACAATTATGGACGGGCTGCCGAGTGCCGACACAGAGGTAGCCACAGCCGTGAACTACCGCACTGTACTGTGTCTGCTGCTAATATATAGACTGGTTGATAAAGAGATAGTATACTCGTAACTAGTATGTATGTATAAAGAAAGAAAAAAAAACCACGGTTAGGTGGTATATACAATTATGGACGGGCTGCCGAGTGCCGACACAGAGGTAGCCACAGCCGTGAACTACCGCACTGTACTGTGTCTGCTGCTAATATATAGACTGGTTGATAAAGAGATAGTATACTCGTAACTAGTATGTATGTATAAAGAAAGAAAAAAAAACCACGGTTAGGTGGTATATACAATTATGGACGGGCTGCCGAGTGCCGACACAGAGGTAGCCACAGCCGTGAACTACCGCACTGTACTGTGTCTGCTGCTAATATATAGACTGGTTGATAAAGAGATAGTATACTCGTAACTAGTATGTATGTATAAAGAAAGAAAAAAAAACCACGGTTAGGTGGTATATACAATTATGGACGGGCTGCCGAGTGCCGACACAGAGGTAGCCACAGCCGTGAACTACCGCACTGTACTGTGTCTGCTGCTAATATATAGACTGGTTGATAAAGAGATAGTATACTCGTAACTAGTATGTATGTATAAAGAAAGAAAAAAAAACCACGGTTAGGTGGTATATACAATTATGGACGGGCTGCCGAGTGCCGACACAGAGGTAGCCACAGCCGTGAACTACCGCACTGTACTGTGTCTGCTGCTAATATATAGACTGGTTGATAAAGAGATAGTATACTCGTAACTAGTATGTATGTATAAAGAAAGAAAAAAAAACCACGGTTAGGTGGTATATACAATTATGGACGGGCTGCCGAGTGCCGACACAGAGGTAGCCACAGCCGTGAACTACCGCACTGTACTGTGTCTGCTGCTAATATATAGACTGGTTGATAAAGAGATAGTATACTCGTAACTAGTATGTATGTATAAAGAAAGAAAAAAAAACCACGGTTAGGTGGTATATACAATTATGGATGGGCTGCCGAGTGCCGACACAGAGGTAGCCACAGCCGTGAACTACCGCACTGTACTGTGTCTGCTGCTAATATATAGACTGGTTGATAAAGAGATAGTATACTCGTAACTAGTATGTATGTATAAAGAAAGAAAAAAAAACCACGGTTAGGTGGTATATACAATTATGGACGGGCTGCCGAGTGCCGACACAGAGGTAGCCACAGCCGTGAACTACCGCACTGTACTGTGTCTGCTGCTAATATATAGACTGGTTGATAAAGAGATAGTATACTCGTAACTAGTATGTATGTATAAAGAAAGAAAAAAAAACCACGGTTAGGTGGTATATACAATTATGGACGGGCTGCCGAGTGCCGACACAGAGGTAGCCACAGCCGTGAACTACCGCACTGTACTGTGTCTGCTGCTAATATATAGACTGGTTGATAAAGAGATAGTACACTCGTAACTAGTATGTATGTATAAAGAAAGAAAAAAAAACCACGGTTAGGTGGTATATACAATTATGGACGGGCTGCCGAGTGCCGACACAGAGGTAGCCACAGCCGTGAACTACCGCACTGTACTGTGTCTGCTGCTAATATATAGACTGGTTGATAAAGAGATAGTATACTCGTAACTAGTATGTATGTATAAAGAAAGAAAAAAAAAACACGGTTAGGTGGTATATACAATTATGGACAGGCTGCCGAGTGCCGACACAGAGGTAGCCACAGCCGTGAACTACCGCACTGTACTGTGTCTGCTGCTAATATATAGACTGGTTGATAAAGAGATAGTATACTCGTAACTAGTATGTATGTATAAAGAAAGAAAAAAAAAACCACGGTTAGGTGGTATATACAATTATGGACGGGCTGCCGAGTGCCGACACAGAGGTAGCCACAGCCGTGAACTACCGCACTGTACTGTGTCTGCTGCTAATATAGACTGGTTGATAAAGAGATAGTATACTCGTAACTAGTATGTATGTATAAAGAAAGGAAAAAAAAAACACGGTTAGGTGGTATATACAATTATGGACGGGCTGCCGAGTGCCGACACAGAGGTAGCCACAGCCGTGAACTACCGCACTGTACTGTGTCTGCTGCTAATATATAGACTGGTTGATAAAGAGATAGTATACTCGTAACTAGTATGTATGTATAAAGAAAGAAAAAAAAACCACGGTTAGGTGGTATATACAATTATGGACGGGCTGCCGAGTGCCGACACAGAGGTAGCCACAGCCGTGAACTACCGCACTGTACTGTGTCTGCTGCTAATATATAGACTGGTTGATAAAGAGATAGTATACTCGTAACTAGTATGTATGTATAAAGAAAGAAAAAAAAACCACGGTTAGGTGGTATATACAATTATGGACGGGCTGCCGAGTGCCGACACAGAGGTAGCCACAGCCGTGAACTACCGCACTGTACTGTGTCTGCTGCTAATATATAGACTGGTTGATAAAGAGATAGTATACTCGTAACTAGTATGTATGTATAAAGAAAGAAAAAAAAAACACGGTTAGGTGGTATATACAATTATGGACGGGCTGCCGAGTGCCGACACAGAGGTAGCCACAGCCGTGAACTACCGCACTGTACTGTGTCTGCTGCTAATATATAGACTGGTTGATAAAGAGATAGTATACTCGTAACTAGTATGTATGTATAAAGAAAGAAAAAAAAACCACGGTTAGGTGGTATATACAATTATGGACGGGCTGCCGAGTGCCGACACAGAGGTAGCCACAGCCGTGAACTACCGCACTGTACTGTGTCTGCTGCTAATATATAGACTGGTTGATAAAGAGATAGTATACTCGTAACTAGTATGTATGTATAAAGAAAGAAAAAAAAACCACGGTTAGGTGGTATATACAATTATGGACGGGCTGCCGAGTGCCGACACAGAGGTAGCCACAGCCGTGAACTACCGCACTGTACTGTGTCTGCTGCTAATATATAGACTGGTTGATAAAGAGATAGTATACTCGTAACTAGTATGTATGTATAAAGAAAGAAAAAAAACCACGGTTAGGTGGTATATACAATTATGGACGGGCTGCCGAGTGCCGACACAGAGGTAGCCACAGCCGTGAACTACCGCACTGTACTGTGTCTGCTGCTAATATATAGACTGGTTGATAAAGAGATAGTATACTCGTAACTAGTATGTATGTATAAAGAAAGAAAAAAAAACCACGGTTAGGTGGTATATACAATTATGGACGGGCTGCCGAGTGCCGACACAGAGGTAGCCACAGCCGTGAACTACCGCACTGTACTGTGTCTGCTGCTAATATAGACTGGTTGATAAAGAGATAGTATACTCGTAACTAGTATGTATGTATAAAGAAAGAAAAAAAAACCACGGTTAGGTGGTATATACAATTATGGACGGGCTGCCGAGTGCCGACACAGAGGTAGCCACAGCCGTGAACTACCGCACTGTACTGTGTCTGCTGCTAATATAGACTGGTTGATAAAGAGATAGTATAATCGTAACTAGTATGACTATAAAGAAAGAAAAAAAAACCACGGTTAGGTGGTATATACAATTATGGACGGGCTGCCGAGTGCCGACACAGAGGAAGCCACAGCCGTGAACTACCGTACTGTACTGTGTCTGCTGCTAATATAGACTGGTTGATAAAGAGATGTCGTAGTAGTATGTATGTATAAAGAAGAAAAAAAAACCACGGTTAGGTGGTATATACAATTATGGACGGGCTGCCGAGTGCCGACACAGAGGTAGCCACAGCCGTGAACTACCGCACTGTACTGTGTCTGCTGCTAATATATAGACTGGTTGATAAAGAGATAGTATACTCGTAACTAGTATGTATGTATAAAGAAAGAAAAAAAAACCACGGTTAGGTGGTATATACAATTATGGACGGGCTGCCGAGTGCCGACACAGAGGTAGCCACAGCCGTGAACTACCGCACTGTACTGTGTCTGCTGCTAATATATAGACTGGTTGATAAAGAGATAGTATACTCGTAACTAGTATGTATGTATAAAGAAAGAAAAAAAAACCACGGTTAGGTGGTATATACAATTATGGACGGGCTGCCGAGTGCCGACACAGAGGTAGCCACAGCCGTGAACTACCGCACTGTACTGTGTCTGCTGCTAATATATAGACTGGTTGATAAAGAGATAGTATACTCGTAACTAGTATGTATGTATAAAGAAAGAAAAAAAAACCACGGTTAGGTGGTATATACAATTATGGACGGGCTGCCGAGTGCCGACACAGAGGTAGCCACAGCCGTGAACTACCGCACTGTACTGTGTCTGCTGCTAATATATAGACTGGTTGATAAAGAGATAGTATACTCGTAACTAGTATGTATGTATAAAGAAAGAAAAAAAAACCACGGTTAGGTGGTATATACAATTATGGACGGGCTGCCGAGTGCCGACACAGAGGTAGCCACAGCCGTGAACTACCGCACTGTACTGTGTCTGCTGCTAATATATAGACTGGTTGATAAAGAGATAGTATACTCGTAACTAGTATGTATGTATAAAGAAAGAAAAAAAAACCACGGTTAGGTGGTATATACAATTATGGACGGGCTGCCGAGTGCCGACACAGAGGTAGCCACAGCCGTGAACTACCGCACTGTACTGTGTCTGCTGCTAATATATAGACTGGTTGATAAAGAGATAGTATACTCGTAACTAGTATGTATGTATAAAGAAAGAAAAAAAAACCACGGTTAGGTGGTATATACAATTATGGATGGGCTGCCGAGTGCCGACACAGAGGTAGCCACAGCCGTGAACTACCGCACTGTACTGTGTCTGCTGCTAATATATAGACTGGTTGATAAAGAGATAGTATACTCGTAACTAGTATGTATGTATAAAGAAAGAAAAAAAAACCACGGTTAGGTGGTATATACAATTATGGACGGGCTGCCGAGTGCCGACACAGAGGTAGCCACAGCCGTGAACTACCGCACTGTACTGTGTCTGCTGCTAATATATAGACTGGTTGATAAAGAGATAGTATACTCGTAACTAGTATGTATGTATAAAGAAAGAAAAAAAAACCACGGTTAGGTGGTATATACAATTATGGACGGGCTGCCGAGTGCCGACACAGAGGTAGCCACAGCCGTGAACTACCGCACTGTACTGTGTCTGCTGCTAATATATAGACTGGTTGATAAAGAGATAGTACACTCGTAACTAGTATGTATGTATAAAGAAAGAAAAAAAAACCACGGTTAGGTGGTATATACAATTATGGACGGGCTGCCGAGTGCCGACACAGAGGTAGCCACAGCCGTGAACTACCGCACTGTACTGTGTCTGCTGCTAATATATAGACTGGTTGATAAAGAGATAGTATACTCGTAACTAGTATGTATGTATAAAGAAAGAAAAAAAAAACACGGTTAGGTGGTATATACAATTATGGACAGGCTGCCGAGTGCCGACACAGAGGTAGCCACAGCCGTGAACTACCGCACTGTACTGTGTCTGCTGCTAATATATAGACTGGTTGATAAAGAGATAGTATACTCGTAACTAGTATGTATGTATAAAGAAAGAAAAAAAAACCACGGTTAGGTGGTATATACAATTATGGACGGGCTGCCGAGTGCCGACACAGAGGTAGCCACAGCCGTGAACTACCGCACTGTACTGTGTCTGCTGCTAATATATAGACTGGTTGATAAAGAGATAGTATACTCGTAACTAGTATGTATGTATAAAGAAAGAAAAAAAAACCACGGTTAGGTGGTATATACAATTATGGACGGGCTGCCGAGTGCCGACACAGAGGTAGCCACAGCCGTGAACTACCGCACTGTACTGTGTCTGCTGCTAATATATAGACTGGTTGATAAAGAGATAGTATACTTGTAACTAGTATGTATGTATAAAGAAAGAAAAAAAAACCACGGTTAGGTGGTATATACAATTATGGACGGGCTGCCGAGTGCCGACACAGAGGTAGCCACAGCCGTGAACTACCGCACTGTACTGTGTCTGCTGCTAATATATAGACTGGTTGATAAAGAGATAGTATACTCGTAACTAGTATGTATGTATAAAGAAAGAAAAAAAAACCACGGTTAGGTGGTATATACAATTATGGACGGGCTGCCGAGTGCCGACACAGAGGTAGCCACAGCCGTGAACTACCGCACTGTACTGTGTCTGCTGCTAATATATAGACTGGTTGATAAAGAGATAGTATACTCGTAACTAGTATGTATGTATAAAGAAAGAAAAAAAAACCACGGTTAGGTGGTATATACAATTATGGACGGGCTGCCGAGTGCCGACACAGAGGTAGCCACAGCCGTGAACTACCGCACTGTACTGTGTCTGCTGCTAATATATAGACTGGTTGATAAAGAGATAGTATACTCGTAACTAGTATGTATGTATAAAGAAAGAAAAAAAAAACACGGTTAGGTGGTATATACAATTATGGACGGGCTGCCGAGTGCCGACACAGAGGTAGCCACAGCCGTGAACTACCGCACTGTACTGTGTCTGCTGCTAATATATAGACTGGTTGATAAAGAGATAGTACACTCGTAACTAGTATGTATGTATAAAGAAAGAAAAAAAAACCACGGTTAGGTGGTATATACAATTATGGACGGGCTGCCGAGTGCCGACACAGAGGTAGCCACAGCCGTGAACTACCGCACTGTACTGTGTCTGCTGCTAATATATAGACTGGTTGATAAAGAGATAGTATACTCGTAACTAGTATGTATGTATAAAGAAAGAAAAAAAAAACACGGTTAGGTGGTATATACAATTATGGACAGGCTGCCGAGTGCCGACACAGAGGTAGCCACAGCCGTGAACTACCGCACTGTACTGTGTCTGCTGCTAATATATAGACTGGTTGATAAAGAGATAGTATACTCGTAACTAGTATGTATGTATAAAGAAAGAAAAAAAAACCACGGTTAGGTGGTATATACAATTATGGACGGGCTGCCGAGTGCCGACACAGAGGTAGCCACAGCCGTGAACTACCGCACTGTACTGTGTCTGCTGCTAATATATAGACTGGTTGATAAAGAGATAGTATACTCGTAACTAGTATGTATGTATAAAGAAAGAAAAAAAAACCACGGTTAGGTGGTATATACAATTATGGACGGGCTGCCGAGTGCCGACACAGAGGTAGCCACAGCCGTGAACTACCGCACTGTACTGTGTCTGCTGCTAATATATAGACTGGTTGATAAAGAGATAGTATACTCGTAACTAGTATGTATGTATAAAGAAAGAAAAAAAAACCACGGTTAGGTGGTATATACAATTATGGACGGGCTGCCGAGTGCCGACACAGAGGTAGCCACAGCCGTGAACTACCGCACTGTACTGTGTCTGCTGCTAATATATAGACTGGTTGATAAAGAGATAGTATACTCGTAACTAGTATGTATGTATAAAGAAAGAAAAAAAAACCACGGTTAGGTGGTATATACAATTATGGACGGGCTGCCGAGTGCCGACACAGAGGTAGCCACAGCCGTGAACTACCGCACTGTACTGTGTCTGCTGCTAATATATAGACTGGTTGATAAAGAGATAGTATACTCGTAACTAGTATGTATGTATAAAGAAAGAAAAAAAAAACACGGTTAGGTGGTATATACAATTATGGACGGGCTGCCGAGTGCCGACACAGAGGTAGCCACAGCCGTGAACTACCGCACTGTACTGTGTCTGCTGCTAATATATAGACTGGTTGATAAAGAGATAGTATACTCGTAACTAGTATGTATGTATAAAGAAAGAAAAAAAAACCACGGTTAGGTGGTATATACAATTATGGACGGGCTGCCGAGTGCCGACACAGAGGTAGCCACAGCCGTGAACTACCGCACTGTACTGTGTCTGCTGCTAATATATAGACTGGTTGATAAAGAGATAGTATACTCGTAACTAGTATGTATGTATAAAGAAAGAAAAAAAAAACACGGTTAGGTGGTATATACAATTATGGACGGGCTGCCGAGTGCCGACACAGAGGTAGCCACAGCCGTGAACTACCGCACTGTACTGTGTCTGCTGCTAATATATAGACTGGTTGATAAAGAGATAGTATACTCGTAACTAGTATGTATGTATAAAGAAAGAAAAAAAAACCACGGTTAGGTGGTATATACAATTATGGACGGGCTGCCGAGTGCCGACACAGAGGTAGCCACAGCCGTGAACTACCGCACTGTACTGTGTCTGCTGCTAATATATAGACTGGTTGATAAAGAGATAGTATACTCGTAACTAGTATGTATGTATAAAGAAAGAAAAAAAAACCACGGTTAGGTGGTATATACAATTATGGACGGGCTGCCGAGTGCCGACACAGAGGTAGCCACAGCCGTGAACTACCGCACTGTACTGTGTCTGCTGCTAATATATAGACTGGTACATAAAGAGATAGTATACTCGTAACTAGTATGTATGTATAAAGAAAGAAAAAAAAACCACGGTTAGGTGGTATATACAATTATGGACGGGCTGCCGAGTGCCGACACAGAGGTAGCCACAGCCGTGAACTACCGCACTGTACTGTGTCTGCTGCTAATATAGACTGGTTGATAAAGAGATAGTATACTCGTAACTAGTATGTATGTATAAAGAAAGAAAAAAAAACCACGGTTAGGTGGTATATACAATTATGGACGGGCTGCCGAGTGCCGACACAGAGGTAGCCACAGCCGTGAACTACCGCACTGTACTGTGTCTGCTGCTAATATAGACTGGTTGATAAAGAGATAGTATACTCGTAACTAGTATGACTATAAAGAAAGAAAAAAAAACCACGGTTAGGTGGTATATACAATTATGGACGGGCTGCCGAGTGCCGACACAGAGGTAGCCACAGCCGTGAACTACCGTACTGTACTGTGTCTGCTGCTAATATAGACTGGTTGATAAAGAGATGTCGTAGTAGTATGTATGTATAAAGAAGAAAAAAAAACCACGGTTAGGTGGTATATACAATTATGGACGGGCTGCCGAGTGCCGACACAGAGGTAGCCACAGCCGTGAACTACCGCACTGTACTGTGTCTGCTGCTAATATATAGACTGGTTGATAAAGAGATAGTATACTCGTAACTAGTATGTATGTATAAAGAAAGAAAAAAAAACCACGGTTAGGTGGTATATACAATTATGGACGGGCTGCCGAGTGCCGACACAGAGGTAGCCACAGCCGTGAACTACCGCACTGTACTGTGTCTGCTGCTAATATATAGACTGGTTGATAAAGAGATAGTATACTCGTAACTAGTATGTATGTATAAAGAAAGAGAAAAAAAACACGGTTAGGTGGTATATACAATTATGGACGGGCTGCCGAGTGCCGACACAGAGGTAGCCACAGCCGTGAACTACCGCACTGTACTGTGTCTGCTGCTAATATATAGACTGGTTGATAAAGAGATAGTATACTCGTAACTAGTATGTATGTATAAAGAAAGAAAAAAAAAACACGGTTAGGTGGTATATACAATTATAGACGGGCTGCCGAGTGCCGACACAGAGGTAGCCACAGCCGTGAACTACCGCACTGTACTGTGTCTGCTGCTAATATATAGACTGGTTGATAAAGAGATAGTATACTCGTAACTAGTATGTATGTATAAAGAAAGAAAAAAAAACCACGGTTAGGTGGTATATACAATTATGGACGGGCTGCCGAGTGCCGACACAGAGGTAGCCACAGCCGTGAACTACCGCACTGTACTGTGTCTGCTGCTAATATATAGACTGGTTGATAAAGAGATAGTATACTCGTAACTAGTATGTATGTATAAAGAAAGAAAAAAAAACCACGGTTAGGTGGTATATACAATTATGGACGGGCTGCCGAGTGCCGACACAGAGGTAGCCACAGCCGTGAACTACCGCACTGTACTGTGTCTGCTGCTAATATATAGACTGGTTGATAAAGAGATAGTATACTCGTAACTAGTATGTATGTATAAAGAAAGAAAAAAAAACCACGGTTAGGTGGTATATACAATTATGGACGGGCTGCCGAGTGCCGACACAGAGGTAGCCACAGCCGTGAACTACCGCACTGTACTGTGTCTGCTGCTAATATATAGACTGGTTGATAAAGTGATAGTATACTCGTAACTAGTATGTATGTATAAAGAAAGAAAAAAAAACCACGGTTAGGTGGTATATACAATTATGGACGGGCTGCCGAGTGCCGACACAGAGGTAGCCACAGCCGTGAACTACCGCACTGTACTGTGTCTGCTGCTAATATATAGACTGGTTGATAAAGAGATAGTATACTCGTAACTAGTATGTATGTATAAAGAAAGAAAAAAAAAACCACGGTTAGGTGGTATATACAATTATGGACGGGCTGCCGAGTGCCGACACAGAGGTAGCCACAGCCGTGAACTACCGCACTGTACTGTGTCTGCTGCTAATATATAGACTGGTTGATAAAGAGATAGTATACTCGTAACTAGTATGTATGTATAAAGAAAGAAAAAAAAAACACGGTTAGGTGGTATATACAATTATGGACGGGCTGCCGAGTGCCGACACAGAGGTAGCCACCGCCGTGAACTACCGCACTGTACTGTGTCTGCTGCTAATATATAGACTGGTTGATAAAGAGATAGTATACTCGTAACTAGTATGTATGTATAAAGAAAGAAAAAAAACCACGGTTAGGTGGTATATACAATTATGGACGGGCTGCCGAGTGCCGACACAGAGGTAGCCACAGCCGTGAACTACCGCACTGTACTGTGTCTGCTGCTAATATATAGACTGGTTGATAAAGAGATAGTATACTCGTAACTAGTATGTATGTATAAAGAAAGAAAAAAAACCCACGGTTAGGTGGTATATACAATTATGGACGGGCTGCCGAGTGCCGACACAGAGGTAGCCACAGCCGTGAACTACCGCACTGTACTGTGTCTGCTGCTAATATAGACTGGTTGATAAAGAGATAGTATACTCGTAACTAGTATGACTATAAAGAAAGAAAAAAAAACCACGGTTAGGTGGTATATACAATTATGGACGGGCTGCCGAGTGCCGACACAGAGGTAGCCACAGCCGTGAACTACCGCACTGTACTGTGTCTGCTGCTAATATAGACTGGTTGATAAAGAGATAGTATACTACTAATATTATATATACTGGTGGTCAGGTCACTGGTCACTAGTCACACTGGCAGTGGCACTCCTGCAGCAAAAGTGTGCACTGTTTAATTTTAATATAATATTATGTACTCCTGGCTCCTGCTATAACCTATAACTGGCACTGCAGTGCTCCCCAGTCTCCCCCACAATTATAAGCTGTGTGAGCTGAGCACAGTCAGATATATATATACATTGATGCAGCACACTGGGCTGAGCAGTGCACACAGATATGGTATGTGACTGAGTCACTGTGTGTATCGTTTTTTTCAGGCAGAGAACGGATATATTAAATAAAACAAACAACTGCACTGTCTGGTGGTCACTGTGGTCGTCAGTCACTAAACTCTGCACTCTCTTCTACAGTATCACAGCCTCAGGTCAATCTCTCTCTCTCTCTCTCTCTCAACCCTAATCTAAATGGAGAGGACGCCAGCCACGTCCTCTCCCTATCAATCTCAATGCACGTGTGAAAATGGCGGCGACGCGCGGGTCCTTATATAGAATCCGAGTCTCGCGATAGAATCCGAGCCTCGCGAGAATCCGACAGCGTCATGATGACGTTCGGGCGCGCTCGGGTTAACCGAGCAAGGCGGGAAGATCCGAGTCGCTCGGACCCGTGAAAAAACATGAAGTTCGGGCGGGTTCGGATTCAGAGAAATCGAACCCGCTCATCTCTATTTAAAATGTTTAGCCACTGGCTGATCTATAGTTTTTCCCTCTAGAATTTGCTTTATAGCACTTCTGTGCTGTGACATCCGTTCCTTAAATTGACAGCTAGTTTTGCCTATATAAAATAGACCGCATGGACACCTGATACAATACACAACAAATTTACTGGTGCATGTCAAAATTTGCTTAATTTTGATCTTTTGACCTGTGTGAGGATGTGTCACATAATCACCGGTTTCAAGGTACAGGCAGGTAGTGCACCCTGTGCATTTATAATTTCCTGGTTTTCTTGAAAGAAAAGTGCCAGAATTGGCTATTGACAAAGGGGAAATATCATTATGAACTACCATGTCCCTAATATTAGTACCTCGCCTATAACAGGGCATGAATCTACTCGATTTTAAGCTCGTCAAGTCAGGATCTGCCTGGATGACCGGCCAAATTCTCTTGGCTGTTCTGGTCAAATTGTGGCTGACAGTGGTATAGTTGGTCACACAAGTAACCACATTAGAGGAGATGTTGTTAGAACTATTCTTAGATGCAGGCACTTTGGGCTGTAACATGGCCTTTGCCCTAGCTGTCTGGAGCAATTTGTTTTTATAACCTCTCTCCAAAAATCGGTTGGTCATGAGGTCCATTTGGATCTTTTCATCTTCCAAGTCACTGCAGATGCGGTGCACCCGCAAAAACTGGGAATAGGGTAAACCATTCCTTAATGCCTTAGGGTGATGACTCGAGGACAGGAGAAGACTATTGGCATCAGTAGGTTTACTGTAAACCGAGGTCTTGAATCTACCTTCGGCCAAAGTAATCCTGACATCTAAAAAATTGATACTGACAGGCTGTATATCAAAAGTTAACTTAATCGATGCATCGCTCTGGTTAATCTCTTGCATCATCTTAATGAAGTTCTCCCGTGTATCGGTCCATAAGATGAACACGTCATCTATGTACCGTGTAAACATGGCTATATGCGACTTAAAATGTTCTCTAGAAAAAAATAGGTTCTGCTCTACACCAAACATAAACGAATTTGCGTACGCCGGTGCTGCGCAAGAACCCATAGCGCAGCCCTGCACTTGCCTGAAAAACTCATTATTAAACAAAAAATAATTCCTTTGAAGTGTTAAATCTAATAATGTTAGAAAAAAAGTGATGATAAAAAAAGTGATGATAATGCGGGCTGGATTCTATTAATGATTTGACAGCTGACAAACCACGTTCATGGGGAATGCTGGTGTATAAGCTGATGACATCAGCTGTACACAACCAGCATTCACCGGCGGGCACATCTATATTTCTCAATTTCTGTAAAAAAGTCGCAGTGTCTTTTAGATATGTGTCCTGTTGCTGAATGACCGGTTGCAAAAAATGATCGATATACTGTGCAATCTTAGAATATAACGAATCCCTAGCCGCAATAATGGGGCGTCCCGGTGGCTGTACGGGATCTTTGTGGAGCTTAGGGATCGTGTAGAAGACTGGCACATGTGGTGTACTAACAACTAAAGCCTTTCTGGTGGTGACAGAAATAATACCACTGTCCTCAGCCTGTTGTAGTAAAAAGTTAAGTTCACCGGTATATTCAGAAGTAGGATCCACAGACAACCTGCAATAAACTGACTGATCATCAAGCTGACGATAGGCCTCTGACTTATAGTCAGTCAAATCCTGAACCACGATGCCACCCCCCTTATCGGCCGGGCGCACCGTGATATCTGGATATGACGACAAGTCCCGTAAAGCCTGAAATTCAGAATTGGTTAAATTTTTAACAATAGAATCACAATTTTTACCACATTCATCAATGCATTGGGGCACAGTCCTAGTGAATACTTTGATAGCCGAATTAGTGGAGTACGGGTCAAAAGACGACCTAGCTCTAACTGGGCAATCAACTGTGTTCTGTGTAGTATCGGTTTTGGCATTAAAGAACTCTTTAAGACGTAACTGTCTATTAAATCGACATAAATCAATTCTACTGTCCAAATCGTTATGTCCCCTAGTGGGCACAAAGTTAAGACCTTTAGACAGTACGCTGATCTCATCCTGAGTGAGTGTCCTAGAAGATAGATTATAAATCACTTCTTCACTTTTGTGCCTTTTGCGCCCTTCCCTTTCGCACTGCCCGCCACGTCGGGTTCTGGCTCTGCTGGAATATCTCGCTGGGCTCTGGTTTGGACCCCCAAAGGGACTGAGGGTGCGGTAGGGCGCCGTCTTGAAGTGGCACGATCCATCTCACTATTAGAGGTGCCGCTAGAAGAATCTGTCTCCAATTGGAAGCGGCGTGGTCCCTTATTGGTCCTCTGCCGATATGTTCTGGGTTTGGAGGTAGTGTTGTTAACCCAAAAATACACTTTGTTTTCTGCATAGTCTTTTTTAACTGTGGCAAATTTTTGGGATTTGAATTTAACCAAATCTGATTTATACTTCTCAATTTGTGATGTAAGCTTGACTGACCAATCACAACTAGTGTCCGCACTCAAGATGGGTAATGTGATAAACTCCAGATCACGTATTTTTGACCGTATCACTTCTAGCTCCCTCGTTGCTTCCTCCACCACCAGAAGGATGAGATCAAATGAAGCTTTATTGAGCACGGCGGCCCATTTACGGCAAAAATCGGGGTTATATCGGCCTATGGTAGGGGTATTCCTGATGCGAAATCCCCGTGGTAGCATCCGTTCCCGATAATAGTCTGACAAACAGACCCCATGTAAATAGAAATCAGTCTCTTTATTTTTCATTTTGAGTAAATGCAGATAAAGCTGCTCTGGTGAATCCGCAGCCATGGTTGAAGAGAGTTTATCTTTAACAAGAATCCTCTCGGCATCAACATCAGAGAGAGACAACAGGTCACCTTGGGGTATGCTTGCATAACGGAATCCAGAAACATCCTCCTGCAATGTCTCCATTCCGACAGTCCGTCTCCGCAGACTTGGGGTGCAATGCTCACCCTTAACCGATGTGGCAGTGTCAAAACACTGTTGTTGGGTGCCTTAATAATTAGGTAAACGCCGTGGCAGACGTACCAGATAATATATAGAAAGAAATATTCGGCACTCCACTAAGATGAAGAAAAACAGCCTGCCGGGTGCCCTCCAAATACAGGATCATCTACAAATGTGCAAATAGGCGGCACTCACGGACTTCTAAGGAATAACACTCGAGATCACTCAAGGTCAAATAGCTTTACGTTTCGGTTTATTAAACCGTCATCAGAAGATACAAAAAAACACAACATTATCTTACCTTTATACATGTTACTACACACCGCCAGTGTCACGTCCTCGGCGTGCACGCCGGGACCAACTTCCGGTCGCGTCATCAATCTGGGACACTGTTGCCCTGACGACGGCGCAATGCCGGCTAACGTGCTCTACCCATCACCATAACAGTCTTAAAAACAAAACAAAGCAGGAGGAGCTGTATTACCGATGCAGAACATACCACTATGTGACAAAAACAGACTTATACACGTTATTGTGTTCATATTAATACTGATATATAAGTCTGTTTTTGTCACATAGTGGCATGTTCTGCATCGGTAATACAGCTCCTCCTGCTTTGTTTTGTTTTTAAGACTGTTATGGTGATGGGTAGAGCACGTTAGCCGGCATTGCGCCGTCGTCAGGGCAACAGTGTCCCAGATTGATGACGCGACCGGAAGTTGGTCCCGGCGTGCACGCCGAGGACGTGACACTGGCGGTGTGTAGTAACATGTATAAAGGTAAGATAATGTTGTGTTTTTTTGTATCTTCTGATGACGGTTTAATAAACCGAAACGTAAAGCTATTTGACCTTGAGTGATCTCGAGTGTTATTCCTTAGAAGTCCGTGAGTGCCGCCTATTTGCACATTTGTAGATGATCCTGTATTTGGAGGGCACCCGGCAGGCTGTTTTTCTTCATCTTAGTGGAGTGCCGAATATTTCTTTCTATATATTATCTGGTACGTCTGCCACGGCGTTTACCTAATTATTAAGGCACCCAACAACAGTGTTTTGACACTGCCACATCGGTTAAGGGTGAGCATTGCACCCCAAGTCTGCGGAGACGGACTGTCGGAATGGAGACATTGCAGGAGGATGTTTCTGGATTCCGTTATGCAAGCATACCCCAAGGTGACCTGTTGTCTCTCTCTGATGTTGATGCCGAGAGGATTCTTGTTAAAGATAAACTCTCTTCAACCATGGCTGCGGATTCACCAGAGCAGCTTTATCTGCATTTACTCAAAATGAAAAATAAAGAGACTGATTTCTATTTACATGGGGTCTGTTTGTCAGACTATTATCGGGAACGGATGCTACCACGGGGATTTCGCATCAGGAATACCCCTACCATAGGCCGATATAACCCCGATTTTTGCCGTAAATGGGCCGCCGTGCTCAATAAAGCTTCATTTGATCTCATCCTTCTGGTGGTGGAGGAAGCAACGAGGGAGCTAGAAGTGATACGGTCAAAAATACGTGATCTGGAGTTTACCACATTACCCATCTTGAGTGCGGACACTAGTTGTGATTGGTCAGTCAAGCTTACATCACAAATTGAGAAGTATAAATCAGATTTGGTTAAATTCAAATCCAAAAAATTTGCCACAGTTAAAAAAGACTATGCAGAAAACAAAGTGTATTTTTGGGTTAACAACACTACCTCCAAACCCAGAACATATCGGCAGAGGACCAATAAGGGACCACGCCGCTTCCAATTGGAGACAGATTCTTCTAGCGGCACCTCTAATAGTGAGATGGATCGTGCCACTTCAAGACGGCGCCCTACCGCACCCTCAGTCCCTTTGGGGGTCCAAACCAGAGCCCAGCGAGATATTCCAGCAGAGCCAGAACCCGACGTGGCGGGCAGTGCGAAAGGGAAGGGCGCAAAAGGCACAAAAGTGAAGAAGTGATTTATAATCTATCTTCTAGGACACTCACTCAGGATGAGATCAGCGTACTGTCTAAAGGTCTTAACTTTGTGCCCACTAGGGGACATAACGATTTGGACAGTAGAATTGATTTATGTCGATTTAATAGACAGTTACGTCTTAAAGAGTTCTTTAATGCCAAAACCGATACTACACAGAACACAGTTGATTGCCCAGTTAGAGCTAGGTCGTCTTTTGACCCGTACTCCACTAATTCGGCTATCAAAGTATTCACTAGGACTGTGTCCCAATGCATTGATGAATGTGGTAAAAATTGTGATTCTATTGTTAAAAATTTAACCAATTCTGAATTTCAGGCTTTACGGGACTTGTCGTCATATCCAGATATCACGGTGCGCCCGGCCGATAAGGGGGGTGGCATCGTGGTTCAGGATTTGACTGACTATAAGTCAGAGGCCTATCGTCAGCTTGATGATCAGTCAGTTTATTGCAGGTTGTCTGTGGATCCTACTTCTGAATATACCGGTGAACTTAACTTTTTACTACAACAGGCTGAGGACAGTGGTATTATTTCTGTCACCACCAGAAAGGCTTTAGTTGTTAGTACACCACATGTGCCAGTCTTCTACACGATCCCTAAGCTCCACAAAGATCCCGTACAGCCACCGGGACGCCCCATTATTGCGGCTAGGGATTCGTTATATTCTAAGATTGCACAGTATATCGATCATTTTTTGCAACCGGTCATTCAGCAACAGGAGACATATCTAAAAGACACTGCGACTATTTTACAGAAATTGAGAAATATAGATGTGCCCGCCGGTGAATGCTGGTTGTGTACAGCTGATGTCATCAGCTTATACACCAGCATTCCCCATGAACGTGGTTTGTCAGCTGTCAAATCATTAATAGAATCCAGCCCGCATTATGCAGGTCCAGACATCACTTTTTTTCTAACATTATTAGATTTAACACTTCAAAGGAATTATTTTTTGTTTAATAATGAGTTTTTCAGGCAAGTGCAGGGCTGCGCTATGGGTTCTTGCGCAGCACCGGCGTACGCGAATTCGTTTATGTTTTGTGTAGAGCAGAACCTATTTTTTTCTAGAGAACATTTTAAGTCGCATATAGCCATGTTTACACGGTACATAGATGACGTTTTCATCTTATGGACCGATACACGGGAGAACTTCATTAAGATGATGCAAGAGATTAACCAGAGCGATGCATCGATTAAGTTTACTTTTGACATACAGCCTGTCAGTATCAATTTTTTAGATGTCAGGATTACTTTGGCCGAAGGTAGATTCAAGACCTCGGTTTACAGTAAACCTACTGATGCCAATAGTCTTCTCCTGTCCTCGAGTCATCACCCTAAGGCATTAAGGAATGGTTTACCCTATTCCCAGTTTTTGCGGGTGCACCGCATCTGCAGTGACTTGGAAGATGAAAAGATCCAAATGGACCTCATGACCAACCGATTTTTGGAGAGAGGTTATAAAAACAAATTGCTCCAGACAGCTAGGGCAAAGGCCATGTTACAGCCCAAAGTGCCTGCATCTAAGAATAGTTCTAACAACATCTCCTCTAATGTGGTTACTTGTGTGACCAACTATACCACTGTCAGCCACAATTTGACCAGAACAGCCAAGAGAATTTGGCCGGTCATCCAGGCAGATCCTGACTTGACGAGCTTAAAATCGAGTAGATTCATGCCCTGTTATAGGCGAGGTATTAATATTATGGACATGGTAGTTCATAATGATATTTCCCCTTTGTCAATAGCCAATTCTGGCACTTTTCTTTCAAGAAAACCGGGAAATTATAAATGCACAGGGTGCACTACCTGCCTGTACCTTGAAACCGGTGATTATGTGACACATCCTCACACAGGTCAAAAGATCAAAATTAAGCAAATTTTGACATGCACCAGTAAATTTGTTGTGTATTGTATCAGGTGTCCATGCGGTCTATTTTATATAGGCAAAACTAGCTGTCAATTTAAGGAACGGATGTCACAGCACAGAAGTGCTATAAAGCAAATTCTAGAGGGGAAAACTATAGATCAGCCAGTGGCTAAACATTTTAAATTGCATCAGCATGGCCTGTCCACCCTTAGATATAAGATGCTGGAGCAGGTTCCATTGTCCAAACGTGGTGGTGACCGACATAGGGCATTATTACAGAAAGAGGCCCGTTGGATTCACCGATTAAACACGGTGGCTCCATACGGCCTGAATGAAACTCTGTCTCTGACATGTTTCTTATAGCAAGTATAATTATAATTATATATATTTTTTTCACAATGATTTATCACTGTAGGTAATCATGAGAAGTTCTGATTGTACACGTTATTGTGTTCATATTAATACTGATATATAAGTCTGTTTTTGTCACATAGTGGTATGTTCTGCATCGGTAATACAGCTCCTCCTGCTTTGTTTTGTTTTTAAGACTGTTATGGTGATGGGTAGAGCACGTTAGCCGGCATTGCGCCGTCGTCAGGGCAACAGTGTCCCAGATTGATGACGCGACCGGAAGTTGGTCCCGGCGTGCACGCCGAGGACGTGACACTGGCGGTGTGTAGTAACATGTATAAAGGTAAGATAATGTTGTGTTTTTTTGTATCTTCTGATGACGGTTTAATAAACCGAAACGTAAAGCTATTTGACCTTGAGTGATCTCGAGTGTTATTCCTTAGAAGTCCGTGAGTGCCGCCTATTTGCACATTTGTATATATATATATATATATATATATAACTTAAAGAAATAAAAGGCGGCACTCAGAGGCTTTGAAATCAGTGAAAAAAACTTATATTCGTGAGGTCAACGTTTCGGGGACCACCTCCCCATCTTCAGGACGGTCCTGAAGACGGGGAGGTGGTCCCCGAAACGTTGACCTCACGAATATAAGTTTTTTTCACTGATTTCTTTAAGTTGCACATGTCAGGGACTGGTTCCCTGGGGAAGGCACCTGAGCAAGGTACACCCTGAGGGGGAGGACTGGAGTGCCGGAGTTCATCTAATGCATATATATATATATATATATATATATGGAATGTCCAAGAGAGCTAGACAGTATAATCTTTAAATCTTTAAATGTGAATCCTCTTCCTAATTTTGACCACAATTTGCTTAAAAACTTCAATTTATTTACATATTAGCATTGAACAATATATTGCAGTGAAACAATGTCAAATGGCTAACACATCCACATTAAAATACAGACATCAGATGAATCAATGATGAAACAGATTATTAATCCAGTGTTGTTTCTTAATTAGTGCATATCTGATGTTCTCGCATCCGAACCAAATCCAACGCGTTTCATCCAAATGGACTTCATCAGTGGCTCGTATCAAATGGATCGGAAGAGCTCTATGGGGCAAATGACAAACCATATGGTCGTGCTGATAAAAATCGATATAAAAATACAATAATAAAACAAAATGCGAGTTCACAATTATTCACAATCACGTTTGTGTGGATCAAGCCAACATGATAATGCAATAAAGAAACAATAACGCTGAGTTCACTATTAGCCACAATCTCATTAGTGTTGATCAAGCTTCTCAGAATGGGTTGTCTCTCCTGGTCAGTAGTCAGTCACTGCTGACCAGGAGAGACAACCCATTCTATGAAGCTTGATCAACACTAATGAGATTTTGGCTAATAGTGAACTCAGCGTTATTGTTTCTTTATTGCATTTTCTGCTGCGGGGTACACTGGGCTCCACAAGGATAGACATTGGGGTGTAGAGTAGGATCTTGATCCGAGGCACCAACAGGCTCAAAGCTTTGACTGTTCCCAGAATGCACAGCGCCGCCTCCTCTATAACCCCGCCTCCCTGCACAGGAGCTCAGTTTTGTAGTTGGTGCTGCAGTAAGCAGGCACATAACAGAGGGGCTACTCCAGGCAGCCCTAAGAAGAGCTTTTTTTGAAGAAAAAAGTGAAGACTACAAGGGCAGCAGCGGTGGTAAATGTCAGAAGACATTCACTGCTGCAGCTCCAGCTCTCCCCAGCGGCGCTGTACACTCCCGAGCCCTGGTTGCCGGGTAACTACAGCAGGAGGCTCCGGTTTTCTTCACAGTCAGGCACACACGACGGTGGGCTCTCCGGGATCGCGTGGCCGCGCTTCGGGAGGTAGTTAGTGGGTCCCGCTTGCGGGACCCGGTCTTTATTGCGATCTGGTGCGGTCATTGGGAGGTGGGCCGCGCACGCTGGCGGTGAACACTGTGGCAGTACAGGCGATCCCACTAGATCACCAGGGCATGGGTGCAGGTCAGGTTTTCTCTCTAATCCATATTTAGTAGCCCACATTACCCGGTGGTTTTGCCAGCAGGGAGATAAGGCTTAGACTTGAAGCCCCTCCCCCAGCCCCAGGGCGCCATTTCCCGCAAATGTTCCCGCCCTGGAGCTAAATATCTGTCTCTCCCTCACTCCCTGTCAGTGTCTGGGCGCCATTATCTCTCAGCTTCACTGTTCCTGGGACTGCTTGGGCAAATCCTCCTGTGTAAAGCCGCCTGGTTGTCAGTGCTGTAACTTTACATGACACTTCAGTATTCTACCTGCCTTTTTAGACAGTGCTAGTTAAGAAAGAATGCATTTAGTCAGGGTTTTCTAGTACAAGTACCCTGTGATATACATCCAGTTCTTACTGTGCAGTGTTGTATCTATTGTCTACATAGCTATATATATATATATATATATATATAAGCTAGTCCAGTGCAGTATTATTGTTAGTAATAACCTCTGCATTGTACAAACTGTGACTATTTGTGTGTGCATTAGATAGCTGAGTGGTGTCCATTTCGTGTCTTTCATTCAACTTGCTATCCCTATATTCTATAACCTGAGGGGGCTTGGTGCGTCAGGTTTTATATTGATATAGGATTTTCACAAAGATATACTTTAATACGTATTTTTCTCTGTGATTTAGTCACCATATCTCTCCTTTATCTCTGCTAGTGCTGACTACACTGCGCAGGGGTTTGGGCAAGAGGTATTGTGCTGCTGCCAATTTTACTGTGTTACCTGATACTGCAAGCTATATCATGTCTGCTTCTGAGGGTAACGGTTCTGGTGCTGAACACACTTCGGGTGTTGCTGAAGCCACAGACCCCTATGAGGAAAATATAGCAGCTGTGGGCTCTGGTTCTGGGGGCTCCTTGCCCCCCAGTGGAACTGTGGCAACGGAGGTACATAATGACCCACCGTGGGCCGCTTTTTCCACGCTTCTACATACGCTAGTTAATAAACTAGCACCCCCTATGGGACCCCCTATGCCGGTGCAGCCGTATGTGGGCCCTGCAGCTAACCCGCCTTGGGCGGACGATTTATCTGCTCAATTGAGGAAGTTGAACCAGTCCCTGACTACTAAAAAGTCTGAACATTGCTCGCCTAAGCCCAAGGGGTCCTCTAAGCGAGCTCTTGTCTCCTCACAATCCACGGCTGTCACTGACACCTCGTCTGATGAAGACGGCACTTACACTGACCCCACAGGTTCTGACTCAGATACTGCTGATGGGGAGGGTAGTTCACATGTGGATGTTCCTGATCTTTTGGAGGCTATTAAGTTAATTCTACAGATTACGGATGATCCCGAGCCATCCGTCCCTCCTAAGAAACCAGACAGGTTCAAGCGTCAGAAGGTGGTTAAACAAGTTTTACCTCACTCTGACCACCTAGTGGATATACGTCAGGAACCCTGGGAAAACCCGGGTACGAAGTTTGTGCCTCAAAAGAAGATGCTGTCTCGCTTTCCCCTCGCACCAGAGCTGTCTAAGAATTGGGAAACATCTCCTCCAGTTTACTCACATGTGGCTAGGATGGTAGTTTCCTCAGCTCTACCTGTCACTACCGTCACGTCTCTAAAAGAGCCTACGGATAAACGTGTGGAGGGTTGTCTGAAAGCGATTTACACACTCACGGGTGTTGAACAAAGGCCCACTATTGCAGCAACATGGGCTGCAGAGGCTATTGAAGCATGGGCCTTGGAGTTAGAAGCTGAAATCTCTTCTGACCATGCTAGACAATGCTTGTCATATATTGTCACAGCTTCTCGCTATATTAAAGAGGCGGCTTCTGATGCCGGTATTCTAGCAGCCAAGGCCTCTACTACGTCAGTCCTGGCTCGCCGGATATTGTGGCTGAGATTCTGGTCTGTGGATCTGGACTCTAGAAAAACCCTGGAGGTACTCCCTTTCAAGGGAGATATTCTGTTTGGGGAGGACTTAAATAAGATAGTGGCTGACTTGGCTACTGCCAAAACTGCCTGTCTGCTAAATACTTCTGTGTCGAAGGCTAAAGGTACTTCCTTTCGTCCCTTTCGTCCTTCAGGTAAAGCAAAAAGGTCAGGCGTACAACAAGCAGGCCCGTACTTCCAAACCTGGTTAGCCAAAGCCCAAAAGAGCTTGGGCAGCCCGTCAGCCAGCTTCCAAGGCCGATAAGCCTGCAGCATGATGGGGCGGGCCTCCCACTGGGGGATCCCAGGGTGGGGGGCCGGCTTCTCGGGTATACCCAGGAATGGTTGAAGACCACTTCAGATGCCTGGGTACGGGAAGACATCACTCGAGGTTACGCCATAGCCTTCAAAAACCGACCCCCTCATCGATTTTGCCGGCCAGACGTCCCGTTGGACCAGACAAAGGCAAACACTCTACATTCGGTGGTACAGACCCTCCTGGATACAGGAGTCGTAGTACAGGTGCCCCTTGCGCAGAGGGGCCGGGGGTACTATTCTCTGCTGTTTCTAGTCCCGAAACCGAATGGGTCTTCCCGGCCCATTCTCAACCTCAAGGCATTAAACAGGTTTGTGAAGGTTTCCAAGTTCCGTATGGAAACCCTTCGCTCTATAGTTCTGGCCTTGGAACCTGGGGACTACATGGTCTCCCTGGATATACAGGATGCTTACCTGCATATTCCTATAGCAGCATCACATCAGCAATACCTGAGGTTTGCGATTGGCAACCTCCATTCCCAGTTTTGGGCGTCACCTTTTGGTTTAACTACGGCTCCGCGAGTCTTCACCAAAGTCATGGCGGTGATGACGGTGGTACTCCGCCGTCAAGGGGTCAGGATATTACCGTATCTGGATGATTTGTTAATACTGGCAAATTCCCCAGAACTTCTCCTACATCATCTGGATATGACTATCCGGTTTCTACAAGCCCACGGGTGGCTCATCAACTGGAAGAAATCCTCCCTGGTCCCTGCTCAGAGCATGGTGCACCTGGGAGCACTGTTGTACACTCACAACCAGCGGTTGTTCTTGTGTCAGGAGAAGGTCCTGAAGCTTCAGGACAGGATTCGTTGCTTCCTTTCTCGTCCGCAAGTGTCGATACATTCGGCGATGCAGGTGCTGGGCCTCATGGCCCTGGGTATAAAGCCTGCGCATTACTCTATGCATTAAGATGAGCCTGGTGTGCTGGTATGGTCCTCCCACTGCAAGCTAGGAGGGTGTCTAGTAGAGATGAGCGGGTTCGGTTCCTCGGAATCCGAACCCGCCCGAACTTCATGTTTTTTTTTACGGGTCCGAGCGACTCGGATCTTCCCGCCTTGCTCGGTTAACCCGAGCGCGCCCGAACGTCATCATGACGCTGTCGGATTCTCGCGAGGCTCGGATTCTATCGCGAGACTCGGATTCTATATAAGGAGCCGCGCGTCGCCGCCATTTTCACTCGTGCATTGAGATTGATAGGGAGAGGACGTGTCTGGCGTCCTCTCCATTAGAATAGAGATAGATTAGATAGAGAGAGAGAGATTGTGCAGAGTCGCAGACAGAGTTAGTTTACCACAGTCAGTGACCAGTGCAGTTGCTAGTTAACTTTTATTTAATATAATATATCCGTTCACTTCTCTCTGCTATATCCGTTCTCTGCCTGAAAAAAAAAACGATACACAGCACAGTCAGTCACACAGTGTGACTCAGTCTGTGTGCACTCAGCTCAGCCCAGTGTGCTGCACAGTCATCAATGTATAAATTAAAAGCTTATAATTAATTGTGGGGGAGACTGGGGAGCACTGCAGGTTGTTAGCAGGAGCCAGGAGTACAATTATATTAATTAACAGTGCACACTTTTGCTGCAGGAGTGGTGACCAGTGCCTGACCACCAGTATAGTATTGTTGTATACTACTAATATCTCTTTAAATATCAACCAGTCTATATTAGCAGCAGACACAGTACAGTGCAGTAGTTCACGGCTGTGGCTACCTCTGTGTCGGCACACGGCAGGCAGTCCGTCCGACCAGAATTGTATTATTTATTATTATATACCTACCACCTAACCGTGGTTTTTTTTTCATTCTTTATACCGTCATAGTGTCATCCTAATTGTTACGAGTATACTACTATCTCTTTATCAACCAGTGTACAGTGCGGTAGTTCACGGCTGTGGCTACCTCTGTGTCGGCACACGGCAGGCAGTCCGTCCGACCAGAATTGTATTATTTATTATTATATACCTACCACCTAACCGTGGTTTTTTTTTCATTCTTTATACCGTCATAGTGTCATCCTAATTGTTACGAGTATACTACTATCTCTTTATCAACCAGTGTACAGTGCGGTAGTTCACGGCTGTGGCTACCTCTGTGTCGGCACACGGCAGGCAGTCCGTCCGACCAGAATTGTATTATTTATTATTATATACCTACCACCTAACCGTGGTTTTTTTTTTCATTCTTTATACCGTCATAGTGTCATCCTAATTGTTACGAGTATACTACTATCTCTTTATCAACCAGTGTACAGTGCGGTAGTTCACGGCTGTGGCTACCTCTGTGTCGGCACACGGCAGGCAGTCCGTCCGACCAGAATTGTATTATTTATTATTATATACCTACCACCTAACCGTGGTTTTTTTTTTCATTCTTTATACCGTCATAGTGTCATCCTAATTGTTACGAGTATACTACTATCTCTTTATCAACCAGTGTACAGTGCGGTAGTTCACGGCTGTGGCTACCTCTGTGTCGGCACACGGCAGGCAGTCCGTCCGACCAGAATTGTATTATTTATTATTATATACCTACCACCTAACCGTGGTTTTTTTTTCATTCTTTATACCGTCATAGTGTCATCCTAATTGTTACGAGTATACTACTATCTCTTTATCAACCAGTGTACAGTGCGGTAGTTCACGGCTGTGGCTACCTCTGTGTCGGCACACGGCAGGCAGTCCGTCCGACCAGAATTGTATTATTTATTATTATATACCTACCACCTAACCGTGGTTTTTTTTTCATTCTTTATACCGTCATAGTGTCATCCTAATTGTTACGAGTATACTACTATCTCTTTATCAACCAGTGTACAGTGCGGTAGTTCACGGCTGTGGCTACCTCTGTGTCGGCACACGGCAGGCAGTCCGTCCGACCAGAATTGTATTATTTATTATTATATACCTACCACCTAACCGTGGTTTTTTTTTCATTCTTTATACCGTCATAGTGTCATCCTAATTGTTACGAGTATACTACTATCTCTTTATCAACCAGTGTACAGTGCGGTAGTTCACGGCTGTGGCTACCTCTGTGTCGGCACACGGCAGGCAGTCCGTCCGACCAGAATTGTATTATTTATTATTATATACCTACCACCTAACCGTGGTTTTTTTTTTCATTCTTTATACCGTCATAGTGTCATCCTAATTGTTACGAGTATACTACTATCTCTTTATCAACCAGTGTACAGTGTGGTAGTTCACGGCTGTGGCTACCTCTGTGTCGGCACACGGCAGGCAGTCCGTCCGACCAGAATTGTATTATTTATTATTATATACCTACCACCTAACCGTGGTTTTTTTTTCATTCTTTATACCGTCATAGTGTCATCCTAATTGTTACGAGTATACTACTATCTCTTTATCAACCAGTGTACAGTGCGGTAGTTCACGGCTGTGGCTACCTCTGTGTCGGCAGTCGGCAGGCAGTCCGTCCATCCATAATTGTATTATTATTATAATATATACCACCTAACCGTGGTTTTTTTATACCACCTAACCGTGGCAGTCCGTCCATAATTGTATACTAGTATCCAATCCATCCATCTCCATTGTTTACCTGAGGTGCCTTTTAGTTCTGCCTATAAAATATGGAGAACAAAAAAGTTGAGGTTCCAAAATTAGGGAAAGATCAAGATCCACTTCCACCTCGTGCTGAAGCTGCTGCCACTAGTCATGGCCGAGACGATGAAATGCCAGCAACGTCGTCTGCCAAGGCCGATGCCCAATGTCATAGTACAGAGCATGTCAAATCCAAAACACCAAATATCAGAAAAAAAAGGACTCCAAAACCTAAAATAAAATTGTCGGAGGAGAAGCGTAAACTTGCCAATATGCCATTTACCACACGGAGTGGCAAGGAACGGCTGAGGCCCTGGCCTATGTTCATGGCTAGTGGTTCAGCTTCACATGAGGATGGAAGCACTCAGCCTCTCGCTAGAAAACTGAAAAGACTCAAGCTGGCAAAAGCACCGCAAAGAACTGTGCGTTCTTTGAAATCCCAAATCCACAAGGAGAGTCCAATTGTGTCGTTTGCGATGCCTGACCTTCCCAACACTGGACGTGAAGAGCATGCGCCTTCCACTATTTGCATGCCCCCTGCAAGTGCTGGAAGGATCACCCGCAGTCCAGTTCCTGATAGTCAGATTGAAGATGTCAGTGTTGAAGTACACCAGGATGAGGAGGATATGGGTGTTGCTGGCGCTGGGGAGGAAATTGACCAGGAGGATTCTGATGGTGAGGTGGTTTGTTTAAGTCAGGCACCCGGGGAGACACCTGTTGTCCGTGGGAGGAATATGGCCGTTGACATGCCAGGTGAAAATACCAAAAAAATCAGCTCTTCGGTGTGGAGGTATTTCACCACAAATGCGGACAACAGGTGTCAAGCCGTGTGTTCCCTTTGTCAAGCTGTAATAAGTAGGGGTAAGGACGTTAACCACCTCGGAACATCCTCCCTTATACGTCACCTGCAGCGCATTCATAATAAGTCAGTGACAAGTTCAAAAACTTTGGGTGACAGCGGAAGCAGTCCACTGACCAGTAAATCCCTTCCTCTTGTAACCAAGCTCACGCAAACCACCCCACCAACTCCCTCAGTGTCAATTTCCTCCTTCCCCAGGAATGCCAATAGTCCTGCAGGCCATGTCACTGGCAAGTCTGACGAGTCCTCTCCTGCCTGGGATTCCTCCGATGCATCCTTGCGTGTAACGCCTACTGCTGCTGGCGCTGCTGTTGTTGCCGCTGGGAGTCGATGGTCATCCCAGAGGGGAAGTCGTAAGCCCACTTGTACTACTTCCAGTAAGCAATTGACTGTTCAACAGTCCTTTGCGAGGAAGATGAAATATCACAGCAGTCATCCTACTGCAAAGCGGATAACTGAGGCCTTGGCATCCTGGGTGGTGAGAAACGTGGTTCCGGTATCCATCATTACTGCAGAGCCAACTAGAGACTTGTTGGAGGTACTGTGTCCCCGGTACCAAATACCATCTAGGTTCCATTTCTCTAGGCAGGCGATACCGAAAATGTACACAGACCTCAGAAAAAGAGTCACCAGTGTCCTAAAAAATGCAGCTGTACCCAATGTCCACTTAACCACGGACATGTGGACAAGTGGAGCAGGGCAGGGTCAGGACTATATGACTGTGACAGCCCACTGGGTAGATGTATGGACTCCCGCCGCAAGAACAGCAGCGGCGGCACCAGTAGCAGCATCTCGCAAACGCCAACTCTTTCCTAGGCAGGCTACGCTTTGTATCACCGCTTTCCAGAATACGCACACAGCTGAAAACCTCTTACGGCAACTGAGGAAGATCATCGCGGAATGGCTTACCCCAATTGGACTCTCCTGTGGATTTGTGGCATCGGACAACGCCAGCAATATTGTGTGTGCATTAAATCTGGGCCAATTCCAGCACGTCCCATGTTTTGCACATACCTTGAATTTGGTGGTGCAGAATTTTTTAAAAAACGACAGGGCCGTGCAAGAGATGCTGTCGGTGGCCAGAAGAATTGCGGGACACTTTCGGCGTACAGGCACCACGTACAGAAAACTGGAGCACCACCAAAAACTACTGAACCTGCCCTGCCATCATCTGAAGCAAGAAGTGGTAACGAGGTGGAATTCAACCCTCTATATGCTTCAGAGGTTGGAGGAGCAGCAAAAGGCCATTCAAGCCTATACAATTGAGCACGATATAGTAGGTGGAATGCACCTGTCTCAAGTGCAGTGGAGAATGATTTCAACGTTGTGCAAGGTTCTGATGCCCTTTGAACTTGCCACACGTGAAGTCAGTTCAGACACTGCCAGCCTGAGTCAGGTCATTCCCCTCATCAGGCTTTTGCAGAAGAAGCTGGAGGCATTGAAGGAGGAGCTAACACGGAGCGATTCCGCTAGGCATGTGGGACTTGTGGATGCAGCCCTTAATTCGCTTAACAAGGATTCACGGGTGGTCAATCTGTTGAAATCAGAGCACTACATTTTGGCCACCGTGCTCGATCCTAGATTTAAAGCCTACCTTGGATCTCTCTTTCCGGCAGACACAGGTCTGCTGGGGTTGAAAGACCTGCTGGTGACAAAATTGTCAAGTCAAGCGGAACGCGACCTGTCAACATCTCCTCCTTCACATTCTCCCGCAACTGGGGGTGCGAGGAAAAGGCTCAGAATTCCGAGCCCACCCGCTGGCGGTGATGCAGGGCAGTCTGGAGCGACTGCTGATGCTGACATCTGGTCCGGACTAAAGGACCTGACAACGATTACGGACATGTCGTCTACTGTCACTGCATATGATTCTCTCAACATTGATAGAATGGTGGAGGATTATATGAGTGACCGCATCCAAGTAGGCACGTCACACAGTCCGTACTTATACTGGCAGGAAAAAGAGGCAATTTGGAGGCCCTTGCACAAACTGGCTTTATTCTACCTAAGTTGCCCTCCCACAAGTGTGTACTCCGAAAGAGTGTTTAGTGCCGCCGCTCACCTTGTCAGCAATCGGCGTACGAGGTTACATCCAGAAAATGTGGAGAAGATGATGTTCATTAAAATGAATTATAATCAATTCCTCCGCGGAGACATTGACCAGCAGCAATTGCCTCCACAAAGTACACAGGGAGCTGAGATGGTGGATTCCAGTGGGGACGAATTGATAATCTGTGAGGAGGGGGATGTACACGGTGATATATCGGAGGGTGAAGATGAGGTGGACATCTTGCCTCTGTAGAGCCAGTTTGTGCAAGGAGAGATTAATTGCTTCTTTTTTGGGGGGGGTCCAAACCAACCCGTCATATCAGTCACAGTCGTGTGGCAGACCCTGTCACTGAAATGATGGGCTGGTTAAAGTGTGCATGTCCTGTTTTGTTTATACAACATAAGGGTGGGTGGGAGGGCCCAAGGATAATTCCATCTTGCACCTCTTTTTTCTTTTCTTTTTCTTTGCATCATGTGCTGATTGGGGTGGGTTTTTTGGAAGGGACACCCTGCGTGACACTGCAGTGCCACTCCTAGATGGGCCCGGTGTTTGTGTCGGCCACTAGGGTCGCTAATCTTACTCACACAGCTACCTCATTGCGCCTCTTTTTTTCTTTGCGTCATGTGCTGTTTGGGGAGGGTTTTTTGGAAGGGACATCCTGCGTGACACTGCAGTGCCACTCCTAGATGTGCCCGGTGTTTGTGTCGGCCACTAGGGTCGCTAATCTTACTCACACAGTCAGCTACCTCATTGCGCCTCTTTTTTTCTTTGCGTCATGTGCTGTTTGGGGAGGGTTTTTTGGAAGGGCCATCCTGCGTGACACTGCAGTGCCACTCCTAGATGGGCCCGGTGTTTGTGTCGGCCACTAGGGTCGCTAATCTTACTCACACAGCTACCTCATTGCGCCTCTTTTTTTCTTTGCGTCATGTGCTGTTTGGGGAGGGTTTTTTGGAAGGGACATCCTGCGTGACACTGCAGTGCCACTCCTAGATGGGCCCGGTGTTTGTGTCGGCCACTAGGGTCGCTTATCTTACTCACACAGCGACCTCGGTGCAAATTTTAGGACTAAAAATAATATTGTGAGGTGTGAGGTATTCAGAATAGACTGAAAATGAGTGTAAATTATGGTTTTTGAGGTTAATAATACTTTGGGATCAAAATGACCCCCAAATTCTATGATTTAAGCTGTTTTTTAGTGTTTTTTGAAAAAAACACCCGAATCCAAAACACACCCGAATCCGACAAAAAAAATTCGGTGAGGTTTTGCCAAAACGCGTTCGAACCCAAAACACGGCCGCGGAACCGAACCCAAAACCAAAACACAAAACCCGAAAAATTTCAGGCGCTCATCTCTAGTGTCTAGGTGTGCCAGGGTCTACAGGTGTTGGGTATGGGATCCCGGCAGTGAGAATGCTGACGCCGGGATCCCGGCTGCCAGAATGCCGGCAGGGGAGCGAGCGCAACAAAGCCCATTGCGGGCTCACTGCACTCGCCACGCTGCGGGCTCTGTGGTTTTCTGCGCTTGCCACAGTTCTATTCCCACTCTATGGATGTCATAGCCCCTGTTAGCTGGCATTCTGGCTGTTGGCATTGTCAGCAGTCAGGATCCCGGCGTCGGCATTCTGACCGTAGGGATTCCGACTAACGGGATATGAACTACATCCCGTCTGCAGAGGGCACTGTGCATTAAGCCCACTTCACCACCACTTTCATGAAATCAGTAATCTTCATTTATGTATTAAACATGGATTAATCATGAGCATCAACCGGCACATTCCCTGTAGGTCTTAATACAGTGGGCAAAGTTCACTTACAAAGCCAAACTGGATGGCATCAATTTTATCTGAAAATCTTTGTGTGCCCATCCACAAAGCTAGGAACACCCCTAAATGTACACCTTCACCTCATGTTTCATATAATAAGGCCTACTCCGTCCTTACAAAGAAGCATCCTCAGGGGCGCCAAGAGGGTGGGTTAGGGTTGTTACTAATTATTTGGGATTGAGCTTGTCTGGGGAGCCCAGCAGGGGCCTGAGCCAGCCATATAGGAAGTGTAATACCCTCCCCCCCCCCTCCTTGGCATGTGCCGCCTCTTCATTTGCTATTCTTGCATGTTTTAATGAGTGGGTAGCGGTCCTGAGCACCCTCCCCCCACTCAATTCCTCCTCAGGCAGTGCAAATTTCTGCAACTGCGACTGCCAGTATCTTTCTCCACGGAACCACGAGTGATGGAACTGTAGGTGCACATTACCACTAAATAATACGTTGTGCTAAGTTGCCATTGCGGTGCTGCCCAGGATCCGGTGGGCAAATCAGTTCCACTTTATCTGACACCCACACGATACTGGGGCAGAGGAGCGGCGGACACAGAGCCGGATTAAGGGGGGGTCACAGGGGGTAAGTACCCCGGGCCCCCCGATCTAAGAGGGCCCTCTGCCGCCCACCACAGATCGGATTTGAAACACCGATCCGCAGCGCGGCAACAGCAGGCATTAGCAGCTGAGCCGTCATACTGACAGCACTGCACTGCTATGATGCGCTGCTGGCGAGCACCCACATTGAAAGCCTGCGCCGGCCCGGCTCTCAGTGTAAATGACTGCCCATGCCGTGCGGCTTGCAAGGAGGATCCGGCGGCCCGGGCGGGGACAGGAGAGAAGAGGAAATAGCGGGCCAGCCAAATCGACTGATACAGTATGTCAGTGGAGGGTGAAGGAGCATGCCGCAGTCACTGCAGCGTGTGCAGCCAGGCAGCTCAAGATAGGACAGTAAGAAAGAAGTGTTCCCCCCCGTAATTACCAGATTGCGCTATATGTGTGTGTGTGTGTGTATATATATATATACATACATGTGTGTGTGTCTAAATATGCTATTATTAGTTCAGTTTGTGGGGAAGACTTTGGGGCCCCCTGTCTTAAATGCCCCGGGCCCCCCAAAGCCTTAATCTGGCTCTGGGCGGACAGCTACGTGAAATAACGCTGATGGACCTGTGTGAGCTGCCTCCATCCTGGCGGAACATAAATGTGTGGCCCGGGTTTCTCAAGTCAGTCAGGCCGGGAGGGGGAGCATCCTGTGCTGCTGGGCCATCGGATCCAAGTGAACCACTTCCAGCTTCACTGTGGTCTGCTGCGCGGGCCGCGGCAGTGACTGAGCTGCGGGTCCTCCTCCTTCTGTAACACAGCGCCGGCATCACCCCGATGCCGGCGCAGTGTTACAGAAAGAGGAGGACCCGCAGCTCAGTCACTGCCCTCCGGCCACGGCTCCGTGTCACAGCAGCACACAGAGCACAGCTCACAGCCTGACAGCAGGGAGCAGCGCGGCCTGTGTGTGATGCGCCGCATGTAGCGGAGGAGGAGCAGGAAGAGGCAGGGCTGTAGTGTAGTCTGCTAGTACACAGGCTCGTCAGCTGTATTTCACCTAGCTGACCGCTGCTCCTCTGCCCCAGTATCGGCGCCTCTCTCATGTTTGGGGGGAGCGAGCTGCCCCCTTGCCCCCCCCCCCCCCCCCCCCATTCCGACGCCCCTGCATACAGTATAAAATGTATAAAAAGTACCAATGTTCAGGGTCATTACTAGGTTCTTCTACCGCTCCCCCAGACTCCTGCACTTGCTCCGCAGAGTGGGAGATTATGGATTGCATTTGGAAACCCCCCTCTAGAAATCCTGCGTTTGCCACTGGCCTGGACCATATAAGCTGCCTGCAATTCATTCTTCTTCTTTGTACAACACCCACTTCAGTGCTCTCAGTTGAAGCCCCTACATAATCCATTAAGGTTAGGAGATACTGTTAAGTGAATACTGATGAAACTAGTTCAGAGGATGACCACAATGGAAAGTGCTCTGGATGACACTTTAGACTGATGTGAGACAGACCAGAAGTGGTTAATACTTCAGCTGATGGCACAGATCGTTAGCAGAAAATGATGTCAGCAAGCAAGATTCTTTTTACAGGATAGTTGTTGCTGGATAATATAGAATAAACAAGATGTATAGTCTAATACTGATATTGGGGGTAATTCCAAGTTGATCGCAGCAGGAATTTTGTTAGCAGTTGGGCAAAACCATGTGCACTGCAGGGGAGGCAGATTTGGGTGTGGTGTGTTCAATCTGCAATCTAATTTGCAGTGTAAAAAGAAAGCAGCCAGTATTTACCCTGCACAGAAACAAAATAACCCACCCAAATCTAACTCTTTCTGCACATGTTATATCTGCCTCCCCTGCAGTGCACATGGTTTTGCCCAACTGCTAACAAAATTCCTGCTGCGATCAACATGGAATTACCCCCATTGTTATGAGCAACAATGGTGAGGTCAGGCAGGAGCGTAGTCTAAAACAACTACATGAGTCTGATACACAGTGCTGAGTATTTCTTGAGTGGAAAGTGGTTGCAAAAGATAAGCAGACATGAAGTTGCAAAAGATCAGCATAAAAAGGGGAATTGAGGCAAGAGAGGAGAGTGTAATCCTGCCACTGTATAAATCATTGGTACGATCTCACCTCGAGTTTTGTGTACAGTTCTGGGCACCACACTATAAAAGAGACATTTTAGAACTTGAAAAGGTTCAGAGGCGAGCTACCAAATTGATTAAGGGGTTAGAGACATTGGACTATGAGAAGAGGCTTTCTAGGTTAGATATGTTTACACTAGAAATTAGACGACTTTTGGGTCTATTCAATGCATGTCGGATACTCTCCGACGGAGAGGATCCGACAATGCAGTATTCAATTTGTGGGCAAATCCAACTGGTTTTGCCCGTATTATACAATGTAAATCCTACTTTTTCTAAAGTCGGATTGACATTGTCGAAAAAACGGGACTATAACCTGTTGGATTTGGCCGCAAATCTGACAAAACACGTGGATCCATGGTTAATCCGCCGATCCACATGTTTTCCGACAAGTTGGAATTGCCAACAAGTTGGAAAAACGGCAGCCCCACTGAATAGGTCGAATAATGATTCAACCTAAAAAAGTCGGAAATTGCTGTCATTACGACTAGAAAACCGTTCCGACTTCAATTGAATACAGTCCTAAAGGTGTGTACACACGGTGAGATCCTTGCTATGGCCGATTTTGACTATGCGATTTCCCTTGAACTCCCCGGAGCCCAGCACCACCGATTTTGACTAACTTTTCTTGAGATATGGACTTTGGCCCTCATTCCGAGTTGTTCGCTCGCTAGCTGCTTTTAGCAGCATTGCACACGCTGGGCCGCCGCCGTCTGGGAGTGTATCTTAGCTTAGCAGAATTGCGAACGAAAGATTAGCAGAATTGCTACTAAATAATTCTTTGCAGTTTCTGAGTAGCTCCAGACCTACTCCTAGATTGCGATCACCTCAGTCTGTTTAGTTTCTGGTTTGACGTCACAAACACGCCCTGCGTTCGGCTAGCCACTCCCCCATTTCTCCAGCCTCTCCTGCATTTTTACCTGGCACTCCTGCGTTTTTTAGCACACTCCCAGAAATTGGACAGTTTCCGCCCAGAAACACCCACTTCCTGTCAATCACGCTACGATCACTCGAGCGGTGAAAAAACGTAGTTCGAGCTTGTGTAAATCTACTAAGTTTTGTGTGCGTACCATGCGCATGCGCATTTTCCACCTAATCGCTGCGTTGCGAAAAACGGCAACGAGCGAACAACTCGGAATGACCACCTATGTGTGCTTACGATTTTGGCTTATGTGAGATTTTGGCTTATGTGAGATTTAATTGACTTATGTGAGATGAACTAAATAGTACACCGATCTAGCAAGGATTGACTTGCCTGCACAGTCTGTCTTTTCTTGCGATGCCGAGCTGGCGGGACCGCACATCGGGATCGCAAGGTGACTTTCACCTTGCGATCTGCACTTACTTTTCTTGCGATTTTGACTATATAGTCAAAATCGAAAGAAAATATCTCACCGTGTGTACACACCTTAAGGAGTATGTTCAATTATTATGAGGCTTTTAGGTTAGATATGTTTACACTACAAATTAGACGACTTAGGGGTCTATTCAATGCATGTTGGATCCTCTCCGACGGAGGGGATCCGACACTTCACTATTCAATTTGCGGACATTTGTGACAGGTTTTTGTCCGTTTTCAACAATGCTGTTCTGACATTTTTTAAAGTCGAATCGGCATTGTGGAAACTGCCGATCCGCGTGTTTTTCGACAAGTCAGAAAAATGGCACTGGAAATAAATAGGTTGAATCCAGATTCGGCCTAAAAAGTCAAAAAGTGCCATTTTTCCGACTTGTTGGAAATTCCGACACTAATTGAATAGACCCCTAAGAGGAGATATTATTAATATCTACAAATATGTAAAGGGACAATACACTGAGCTATAAAGTGATTGGTTTATTAAGAGTCCTCTACACAAAACAGGTGGACATCGACTAAGGCTTGAGGGGAGGAAATTTCATACTTGGTGGAGGAAGGGATTCTTCACTGCAAGGGCTATACAAATGTGGAATTCACTGCCAGAGAAGGTTGTAATGGCGGACTCAGTCAATACATTTAAAAATGAGTTAGATACATTTCTAACAGAAAAAAATATATGAGGATATTTAACCAGAATACAATAGGGAATATAATATCATTCAGGTTGAACTCAACGGACAACTTGCCTTTTTTCAACCTCACTATGTTACTATGTTGTAGTCTGAAACAGTTCCAATGGCCAGGGCCGGTGCTAGGGTGTTCAGCGCCCCCCTGCAAACTATAATTTTGCGCCCTCCCATAACGGAAAAAGGGACAATGCGCGTCGAAGGCATTATCTCAAGGATATTTCTAAAGGTGATTAATGTAGACCACTAGTGGGTACTACATTAAACAAAGGAGCTTAATGTGTGGCGCACTCTTTTGTAATATTTGTTAATTCTAAAATATAACTTTTATTTCATCTCTTAAAATAAATCTCTATGTCCAGGCATATGGGTATATGTAATAGCCTGAGAGTGGGACTACAAATAATTGCCCCTAATTTCCAATATTCAAATATTGGTTAAATTCCAAGATTAATAAGGGCGAAATATTAACTATAGTGTAATCAAACTTAAGTGATGTATTTATGAGAATTAATTATGCTAATGGCTATAAATTTTGCCTATTAGCGTGACTTATTCAGTCTCAGATCCTAGACATAAGTCTAACATAGAACTATTCTCTGGAAAAAATATATGTGACTGTTTATCTATAAAACCTTATGTCGTAAAGCTACAATAATGGAGAGAGAATTTAATTGAATGATTACCTTAATGACGTAAAATTACATATGTACGACCACTACAGTCTGGGCAAATAGACTGGTAGATAGAGTGTACGCATGTTACATATCACAATTTTGGATTTTTCTCATGTTATTTGCATTTATAAAGCTGAGGGCAGCCTTAACGATCTGCACGGGGATGTCATTAAGGTAATCATTCAATTAACTATTGGGCTATTAGCGCAGTGCAACGCAGCTCAGCGCAGTGTAACATCTTAGTACATGCCGCCCTTGAAGTCCAGATGGTGGTTCAGTGTATAGTGAAGGCCACACAGGAAAAGGAAATTAATAGGGACATTTACTAAGCAGTGATAAGAGCAGAGAAGTGAGCCAGTGGAGAAGTTGCCCATGGCAACCAATCAGCACTGAAGTTACATCTATAATTTGCACACTATAAAATGATACATAGCTGCTGATTGGTTGATGGGGCAACTTCTCCACTGGCTCACTTCTCCGCTCTTATCACTGCTTAGTAAATGTCCCCCTAAGTCACAATGTCTTTGGAGAAAACTTCAGAGCACTACTTTGGATGGACTTAATAGAAACACATAAATGGCAGATCATAGTGTGCATAACACAAATGAAATTTATCCATAAAAAGTCTAATAAAAATGTAGACAAAAGGTAAACAAAAAACATTACACTAACAAATAAATGTTAATAATACACTCACTAGCAGTCTAACAAGTTAGATCTAAATAAAATTAAAATTGCATAGCCTTCTCTTAATAGGATAAAACTGTATAAACTGTTTATGAACAGAGCACAATGTTTTTATGTTTGATATACTACACATATGTGGAAGCTGCTGTGTCTACATAGCTAGGTTGGACACTACTTCGGAGACATGGGGAATCAAGCATCCTGTTTACAGAAGAGGTAAATGCATACCTCCCAACTGTCCCAATTTTGGCGGGACAGTCCCGTTTTTCACGGTCTGTCCCGCTGTGCCACCCGTGGGCAGCAGTGTCCCGTGGGTGGGGGGGGGGGCAGTTGGGCATGTGCACAGCATTTATTCCTGCAGAGAGGGACAGGGGACATGGCCAGCAGCTCTCTCAGCGCTGTTCATGCCCCCATAATGATGAAAACGGGGGTGTGGCTTGCGATTACGATGCTTGATGCGTGCCCATGCCCCCTTCTAATAGGCCACACACCCTAATTTCGGGCGCGCACCTACGGCGTGCGGAGATGTCCCTCCTCGGAAGTCTTCAAAGTTGGGAAGTATGAAAATGGCAGCTACTGCATCAGAACTAATCACAGGAGGGACATTGACTCCCATGCCACATCACTATTTGATTCATATATTCTGGACTGGTTCTCCCCTAAGGCGTACTTACGATGGCTGGCTGGCATACAGGATCATTCTGTAGCTCCCAGGTGCAGTGTAGCTCTGCCCCCTTAGACCGCATAGCCCCACCCCCTCAACAACTCATAGCTCCACCCCCTTTCAGCCAAACACTGCCGCTGTCACAGGGGAGTGGGGAGGAGGCTACAAGCTGCCGGCGCCGCTGCCTGTCAGTGTGACAGGTACAGCAGCCGGCAGCAGAGGAGACAGGCACAGCAGCAGGGATGCAAAGCAGGTAGAGCGCCTCTCCAGTCCGGCGCCTACCTGCTTTGCATCCCTTTGCTAAGCGGGTAGCGCCGGGCCTGCCAATGCCCTTATACACAATACAGGCAAATGGTATTGGCATTAGACAAAAGAGTGAGCAGAATTCACAGCCAAGTCGGTACACAGCAAAACTTTAGAAACATGTTAGTGTAATGATCAGCAGATAGTCTAAACACAGACTAGACAATCACCTAGCACTGAATGCTAGGTTCTTCAGACAACCTTTTTCCCCAAGGAGACAGGAACTAATTTTATAAGAGACTGCCAACAACCTTGTGCATTCACAGTCTAGTTTCAGGGACACCAGAGCACAGGAAGAGTGTCCTTTACATTTTCAAATTGTGGGCACTATTGAAGAAAATTTACAATCAGTATCATCTTGGAAACCTGATACAGGTTGAGTATCCCATATCCAAATATTCCGAAATACGGAGTATTCCGAAATACGGAATTTTTTGAGTGAGAGTGAGATAGTGAAACCTTTGTTTTCTGATGGCTCAATGTACACAAACATTGTTTAATACACAAAGTTATTAAAAATATTGTATTAAATGACCTTCAGGCTGTGTGTATAAGGTGTATATGAAACATAAATGAATTGTGTAAATGTACACACACTTTGTCTAATGCACAAAGTTATAAAAAATATTTGCTAAAATTATCTTCAGGCTGTGTGTATAATGTGTATATGAAACATAAATGCATTCAGTGCTTAGACTTGGGTCCCATTGCCATGATATCTCATCATGGTATGCGATTATTCCAAAATACGGAAAAATCCGATATCCAAAATACTTCTGGTCCCAAGCATTTTGGATAAGGGAGACTCAACCTGTATAGTAATAGGTACAAGTGTGAAATGAGTAGCATGAAACCAGAGACATGACAAAACTTCGTAGCAGGTACATAGGGCTAAATGTAATAAGCTCCGAGTTGCCGGAAGTGCAAGACTTTCTGTGAGTCTGCCTGTTTTTTGAAGCAGCAATCATTTACAAAGCAAAACCAACCTGGTTTTTGCCTTGTAAATGATTGCTGCTTTAAAATAATGGACAGACATGCTTCTTGGCTGGGACCATCCGATGCAGTTGAGGCTAAATTCTACAAGGCAAAAAGGACTTCTGACATTATAGTCACCACGTGACCCACGACAAGAGGGGGAGGAGCAAGGTTGGTACATGGGACCCGAAATGTTTGCTCGCCACACTTCGTTCTCGATGAGCCATACTTCGTTCTCGATGACTTACTCCGCTTCGCTCACCACCAGGTTGCTAAAGGGAATAGATGCTGATGTGGATAGTGAAAATGCGATCCCACCTACCTTACTCTTCCCAGTGACGTCAGAGCTTCTTTAGCCCACTTGGATCTAGCATCTACCCTTCCGATGCACTGCAGAGTACAGACAGAATGACTTTGAGAGTCATGATGTCATGAATTGCAGACACCAAGAGTCTGTTGATCTCCAAATGCTCTTTGTAATGGGTACAGAGATTTAAACTGTCTCCCATATGGAGGCGGCTATTTTGGGTGAGAGAAAATTATCAAAACATACTAATTCCCCTATAGTCACTGGCATAAGAGATAGTTATAAAGATAAACAGACTCCGGGTGTCTGCATTTTGCATTTGCTCATGCGCATAACGGCCCACCAATTGCCCATTGCTTTAATCAAGAGTGCACTGTGCCAATGGTGGTTGTGGACAGTGCATGTGCATGCCACGATACCCGGAAGTATCTGGATCATGGTTTTATAACATAAAGTAAAGGTATGTAAAGCCGTGACAATGAGCTGTATATACTAATACACAGCCTTGTGATGGACGGACAGATTTCGTGGGGCCTAGCCACAGGCCCTTTGGGACCTTCCAGCCCTAGGCAGATGCCTAGATTGCCTTGTGGCAAATATGGCCCTGGCACCTAGAGTCTTGACAAATTTCAACAAGCTAACAGGCAGTGTACCAGTAGACCCATCTTCTTACTAGATCTTCGTTATCCACAGGCTGGGGAAAGATCCAGCTTTATGCTCTAGCTATGGAAGTATTTCAGTACTAAACATGCACCTGGAGATCATTGTTTTAATGACTAGAATAGGCCAGCTCATCCAGGGGCATAGCCAGAACTTTGTGGGCCCCATAGCAACATTTTGAAGGAGTCCCTGTCCCAATGCTTCTAGAGAGACACTCCTCTGCAGCAGCTGATCATTTTATACCCTATAATAGTGCCCAAGTTCATTTTCTGAACCATAGTAGAGCCTTATTTAATGTTATGCCCCATAGTAGTACCCTAGTTTCTTTTATGAATTGCAGTAGTGATTAAGTTCCCCCTGTGTCACATTTCAGACCTGCCAGTATACATTATGCCGCACAGTACCCCCAATTCACATTATGATAGATAGTGCTCCCCATTCATATTGTGCCTCATTACAGTGTCCCGGTTCATATTATATAACATTAAAATGCCCTCCAGTTTATTTTATACCACACAATAAGCAGGTCCAGGGAAATACCTAGATATATTGCAGGCCCCAAGGAAAAAGTTTGAAAGGACCCCTATGTACCAATGGCAAAACATGTATATAACACATGTATCTTTGACAGGGAAAGTAGGCCCCTCTCAGCTCAGGGCCCCATAGCAGCTGCTCTGCATGTGCCTATGGTAGCTACGCTCATCTGTAACCCAACTGGACCAGGATGGCTTTGTTCCAGGCTGCTAAGCCACGTACAACACACATAATGTTAATTAAGCCAATAAATGGAAATTTCAGTCATTGCTCATGCGAAAATGGTGTTTGATAGAGTGAACTCTGAATACTATGTGCTTGATAGGTAGCCTTCTAAAAGGGCTGATATATACACAGGGTGTACAAAAAAAAATCACACAACCGTATGGGGAAATTATTTATTTCACTTCTAAGTGTTGGAAGTGGCAGCCGTTCTGTGCATCACACAAATGGACACGGCTAATAATGTTCTTGAACACTGTTTACAAAGTTTCCAGTGAAATTGCACTGACACAGTTGTGTTTTCTTGCATTTCTGGAATACTGTGCAGGTAAGTTGCATAGGCAGCATCCTTCAGATAGTCCCACAAGAAAACGTTGAAGGTATGGGTGGATTAAGGGATCAGGCCGCCCCTAGGCACATTCTTGGTTGTGCCCCCATCACTTCACTGCCCTCTTCATTTTGGGGCCAGTTCGGATGCTTCCAGACCACTAATGCAGCCTTAACCTCACCCCACTACCACCTTCCGTACCACAATTTGCTGCCCATTGTCCCACCCCCGTTAGTTGCATAATAAAAAAATAAAAATAAGTTATGCTGACAAAAAACGGAATCACCTGGCCTCATTAGCCTGCTGTGCCACACCCCAGCAAGTGTCGCCCCTAGGCACATGCCTGCATCATGGATTTGTCATTTCTGATAATGCATGTAAGATTGTGAAAGGATTACAACTGGGTGAATTTGTGGTTCAGATTTTTTTTTTTTAAATGACAGGGGAATGCAGGAGATGCTATCTGGAAATTTCTGCACTCATTCAGCAACCGTATGTAGAAGATTGCAGCGACTGCAAGAACAGTTCCATTTCCCATGCCACCAACTTAAGCAAGAGGTAGTGACCAGGTGGAATTGCACTATTTATAGTCTTCAGTGAATGGAGGAACAGCAACAAGTCATCAAAACATACACAAGCACCTTTACTCATCTGCCTGGCCAACTCAGTCTGTCTCAGAGGGGGAAAATCAGTGTGCTGCAGTAGCAGATCAGTTTTAGCGGGATGGGGTGAGGGGGGTTCTACGTACTCAGAAACGCCCCTGTGTGTGCTAGTGAGTTCCAATTAATCTTCATCTCACACATGGGTGTACCAGACGAGGCAGCCATCTTGGGCGCACTGCAAATGTTATAATGTCTCAGATAAACCATACAAGAAACTTAAGACTTATATGGGTGACTAAAGCATGTGTAATATGAAACACACTGAATGGATAGATCCGCGAGATGTGCATCCTGGCTATGGTGGCCAATCCTGGGATTGGGATCGGCGGGATCCCTGCCTAAAATTGGGCACCACCTTACTTTTTTCTATGCCGGATAGTGTTTAGTGTCCTCAGGAGACTCAGACGCTGGCTGGCTTCCCCTGCTCAGCTTTCCCTGCCCCGGCTGTGCGCACTGCACAGCGTGACATGAAGTCAGAGGTCATGTTGTGCAGCCAGCCACCCGCCGGATCTCACCGCCTGCACTGCCACACATCTCATCTCCGCTCAGTAAGTGACCCTTCCCCTGTCCATCCAGATTAGGGCAGGTGGGGGGGGGGGGGGGGGTTTGGGAAGGACATTGAAAAAAAAAAACAATCCCAGGTATCCCGGGATTTATAATTTTTCAATCCCAACACCCGGGATTGAAAAAAATGGCCCAGGATTGGCCACCCTACTCCTGGCCATGAAAGAACCATCCAGGGCAGCTATCTGGTGTGCACCTACAATTGGCAGGGTGTGCAATTAGCAGAAGTATAACAGCCAGGTTGTGGGGAAAAAAACAGTTACAAAGAAATAAAACAGCAGTATTAAAACAATAGTGACTGACAGCTCTATAAACACTATCGTAAAGTTAATTTAAAAAAAGTTACAAATAATGGAGTAAACTGCAACAAGCCACGTGACTTGGTCTGCACCTAGCATCTTCCACGCTCGAGTGTGCGGTCTTGTCACATCCATTATATACACCATAAGATTATCTGTCCAATCAGAGCCGTTTCTTGCGGCGGGCGAGCTGTGCAACCGCACGAGGCGCCCACCGCGGCACTTCTGCTGCTCTTTGCTTCCCCCCTCCTCCCTCTTGTTGAGTACCCAGCTCAGGAGGCGGAGTTTCGTGGAATGACACGGTTGCTTTGTGACATCACAAAGCAATCACGTCATTCTGCGAAACTCCGCCACACCGAGGTGGGTTCTCGGGAAGAGGGAGGAGGGGGAGCTAAGCTACAGGAAGGGCCGGTGCGACGAGAACCACATTCTCACGACAGGAGAAGGGACTAGCGGCTAATGCCATACAAACCCAAAGAAGCTAAGTGCGTCAGGGTGGGCGCCCTGTGGAATTCAGTGTACCTTGCAGAAAGAGATTTAACAATGGTAAGTCTACCATAAATCTCCTTTTCTGCAGCGGGGTACACGGGTATTCCACAGGGAATAACATTGGGGATGTCCTAAAGCAGTTCCTTATGGGAGGGGACGTGTCACAACTGAGGGCTTGTGTTGGTATCCGGAAGCCTCAGTTGTAGGGGCTGACGGATACTGGAATTTGGGAGGAGAAAGTAACCTCCTGGACATGTACCAGACAGTAACAAGGATGCCCGAAGGCGTAACCATGACAACTGGAAATAGCTTTCACGGGTTTTATTAAAATAAAGTCAAATAACGTGCATTAAACAAAAGTCACAAATAGAATCAGGATCCGGACTGCAAATCAAAGTTCAATGTAATGCCTGGGGGCCCAAGTGAGGATTAAAGTGCTGAGGTAAATAATAACTGAAGTGAGGAGTGAAGCTGGGGATCGTAGGTGAACCAATAAATAATAATAAAGTTTGTGGATAACTGAAGAAGAAGTTGGGGTGTGCTGGGAAACTGTAAGTGATGCTAGAGTTCGTTGGAAAGCTATAAATGATGCTGGAGTTCATAGAAAAGGTGTAAATGATGCTAGGGTTCGTTGGAAAACTGTAAGTCCATGGGAAGTGACTACTGGAGATCCGGAGCATGAGCAATGGAATCTGCTATACCACAGAACAACACAGGAGGCTGAGGTAGCACCGAAGGAGGAAACCACAAGGGAGTCAGACAGAGTCAGAGAGAGTTCACTGTGGATGACTGCACGCAGGAATCACTGTAAACAAATGAAGCACTGACAACCCTTCAGTGCTGAGAGCGGGTTTTTATACCTTAAGGTGCACAGGGATTGGTGAGCAATTAGGCTTCGGTTCCTACTAGCACTGGGATAGGTGGAAGGTGAACATGTGGTCAGAGTCCATCATGGCTGCACCCATAGACCATTGCAGAAGGGGAACTAGGAACTTAGAACTTGCATTAGAAACAACAATGGCGGCGGAGGCCGCAGCAGCAAAGTCCACGCGCCCAGCGCGTCCAGCGGCCGCAGAGACGGAGGCAGTGGCCGAAGCACCCAGAGCACATGCGTCCAGACAGAGACCACAGGCGCGGCGGTGACAGCTGCAACGGGACCAAGAGCACCGCCGCAAGTGAGAACACTGAGGAGGCCCGCCCAAACCAGTGCCGCAGGCCAAACACAACCACGGCCCGGCTCCGGCTCACAGAGCCAACCTCAGGAGGCACTTAACGGGTAAGAAGCGGCGTCTAGTTACCCTGATCGTGACAGGACGCCTGTAGCGGGCACAAGAACCCGGCGTCCAAAGGAAGCATCCTGGGAGGCGGAAAGTATCAAAGGCATAGAACCTGATTAACGTGTTCACTGAGGACCACGTAGCCGCCTTGCACAATTGTTCTGCGGACGCGCCACGGCGGGCCGCCAAAGAAGGTCCAACTGACTGAGTGGGCCTTGATAGCAGCAGGAGCTGGGAACCCAGCCTGCGCATAAGCTTGTGCAATCACCATTCTAATCCATCTGGCCAAGGTTTTCTTATTCATAGGCCAGCCACGTTTGTGAAAACCAAAAAGTACAAAAAGGGAATCTGACCTCCTGATAGAGGCAGTCCTTTCCGCATAAACATGGAGAGCCCGTACCACATACAAAGATCTTTCTTTGGAGGACAAACCAGAAGAGATGAAGGCCATAACCACAATCTCCTGGTTAAGGTGTTAAGATGATACCACCTTAGGTAAATAACCAGGGCGAGTTCGAAGAACTACCCGTCATGGTGAAAAATCAGAAAGGGTGGGTGGCAGGACAAACCACCTAAGTCCGACACCCTCCTAGCTAAGGCAATAGCCAACAGAAACATGTCCTTAAGCATAAGGCATTTAAGGTCCACAGACTCAAAAGGTTCAAATGGAAACTCTTGCAGGGCATTTAAAACTACAGACAGATCCCATGGAGCCACAGGAGGGACATAGGAAGGCTGAATCCGTAGAACACCCTGAGTGAAAGTGTGAACATCAGGAAGAGATGCAATTTTTCTGACAAGGCAGATATATGAATCTTGAGGGAGGCCAGACGAAGGCCCAAGTCTAGGCCTTGCTGTAGAATAGACAACAGTCTGGAAGTTTTGAAAGTATATGCATCATAATTTTTAGCAGCACACCAGGTGAAGTAAGATTTCCAGACCCTGTAATAAATACGAACCGAAGCTGGTTTACGGGCTTTCAGCATAGTTTGAATGACCACCTCAGAGAATCCTTTTGCTCTCAGGAGTGATGCTTCAAGAGTCACGCCGTCAACGCCAGTCTGGCCAGGTCCGGGTAGACACAAGGGCCCTGAACGAGGAGGTCTGGACGTTGAGGAAGTAGAAGAGGATGCTCTATCGAGAGACCCTGCAGGTCTGAGAACCAATGCCATCTGGGCCATGCTGAAGTGACTAGAAGTAGTATTCCTCCTTCTTGCTTGTAATTCCTTATTACTCGGGGCAGGAGTGACACTGGAGGGAACACGTATGGCTGCCGAAAGTTCCATGGAATTGCCAGTGCGTCCACGAACGCTGCTTGAGGATCCCTTGTCCTTGCTCTGAAGACCGGAAACTTGTGTTTGTGTCAAGATGCCATCAAGTCTACATCTGGTAGGCCCCACTTGTCCACTAGGAGTTGAAAGACTTCGGAATGAAGACTCCACTCTCTGACGTACACGTCCTGACGACTGAGGAAGTCTGCTTCCCAGAGGACTCCCGGAATGAACACTACCGATATGGTTGGCAGATGGTGTTCCGCCCATTGGAGGATTTTTGACACTTCCATCATTGTCATGCGGCTTTGAGTGCCGCCTTGATGATTTATGTATGCCACCGTGGTGGCGTTGTCTGATTGTACTTGAACAGGCCTGTTCTGTACCAGAGGCAGGGCCAGTGTCATCGCATTGAACACTGCCCGCAATTCCAGAATGTTTATCGGGAGGATTGATTCCTCCCTGGTCCACCGACCCTGGAGAGAGTGTTGCTCCAACACCATGCCCCAACCCTGGCAAACTGGCGTCCATTGTCAGGAGGACCCAGTTGGAGATCCAGAAGGGACAGCCCCTGCTCAACTGTTGGTCCTGTAGCCATCAGCTCAGTGACAGACGAACCTCCGGAGTCAAGGAGATCATTTGCGACCTGATCCAATGAGGCAGGCCGTCCCATTTGAAAGGATTAACCTCTGCAGAGGGTGGGAGTGAAATTGAGCGTACTCTACCATGTCGAAAGCCAAACCATGAGGCCTAGTACTTGCATCGCCGAGTGTATCGACACTCTCTGGTGAGAGAGGAAGCATCTGTTCTTGTCCTGAAGTTTCAGGACCTTCTCCGGAGACAGAAACAGTCTTTGTTTGGCTGTGTGTGTCCAGCAGCGCCCCCGGGTGCACCATGCTCCGAGCAGGGACCAGCGAGGACTTCTTCCAATTTATGAGCCACCCGTGGACTTGTAGGAATTGGACCGACATCTCCAGTTGACTGAGGAGGACATCTTGTGAGTTTGCCAGAATCAGCAAGTCGTCCGGACACGGCAGGATCCTGATTCCCTGATGACGGAGGAAAGCCGTCATGACGGCCATGACCTTGGTGAAAATCCGAGGTGCCATGGCCAGTCCAAATGGCAGAGCCTGGAATTGAAAATGAAGGTTGCCAATAGCAAACCGCAGATATTGCTGATGCGAAATGGCAATAGGTATGTGCAGGTAAGCATCCTGTATGTCCAGGGATACCATATAGTCCTCCGATTCCATGTCCAGCACAATAGAGTGCAGGGTTTCCATACTGAATTTGGACATGCTCACAAACTTGTTCAATGTTTTGAGATTGAGGATAGGCCAAAAGGACCCATTTGGTTTCGGAACTAAAAACAGGGTCGAATAGTTTCCCCTGCCTCTCTGGGACAGAGGCACTGGCACTACCACTCCTGTTTCCAGGTGGGATTGTACAACCAAGTGTAGAACTTGTGCTTTCAATGGATCTGAGGGGATAACAGTTGAACAGAACTGGCAAGGGGGACGTCTCTTGAAAGAGATTGCGTACCCGTGAGAGACAACTTTCCGCACCCAGGCATCTGACGTGGTCTTTAACCAGGCCTGGGCGAACTGCAGAACTGGTGACAGTGGTGATAGGCAGAGTAGATGACACCACAAGACGGGCGACATGAGAGTCCACCGGCGGTGGAGTTTCCCACTTGTTACTCAACTCCACAGAGGTAGGATAACGAGCTAGCATTTTTTTAGACAGGGAAAACGTCTTTCCTGAAGATTACCAGGATTCCTGACATATGTCAATTAATAGGTCAGAATGTGGTAAAACTACTTTAGTAACCTTCTGACGCTTAAACTTATCTGGTTTCTTAGACATAACAGGAGGCTCAATGTCATCATCAAGCTGGAGAATCAGCTTGAGAGCCTGCACAAGGTCAGGAACATCAACCTGAGTTGTAGATTCCACATCAGAAGCAACTGTATCAGTGTCTGACGGATCAGTATATTCCCCATCTTCATTGGAAAATTATCCAAAATATTAGTGGATTGTGAGGAAGAAATTACCCGTTTCGATGACCCCTTGGCCCCAGAGGGGTGTGTGGTGCACTTTTGTCTAACCAAAGTCTGATTTAATTGCTGTAACTGGGTAGACAGAGTATCTGCCCATGGCGGATTGACTATAGGGACCATATGTGGCTGTAATGGCATGGGAGGATCCACAGGGGGCATAAGACGCGATACAAGTGTAGTCAGCATATTTGAAGAAGCAGCCCAAGGTAGGTCCTTACTGGCCATAGGTGCCGCAGGCGGACTGGGAGATCTATGACACCCAGTGCCTGAACCAGCAGCTAACACTTCCATCAATGGTGAATCCATGATGACAGCACTGCAGGATGCAGGAGCATCCGTGGATGTCCCGCCCTGTGTAGCAGACATTATATGGGATGTAGCCTTAGGGCGTAACAGTACAATAAAGCCAGACAAACAAAAAAAAACAGTAAAATAATCCCGTGTTTTGTGACCGTAAATAGAGTACAAACAGAGGATTTAAGTGGTGTGGGGTGACTGAAAAATACAGTGAGAAAAACAAACAGTATACCATGTGTAGCACTATATATTATATGAGATCCTGACGCACCTAGTTTCCCAGGGTAGAAAATATAGTGATAGCAAAACGTGTAATACACAAGAATGGAATCCACACAGCAGCTATAGGCACACTCAGTCACAGGTACAATGCAGGAATTATTGCCTATAAACAATAAAACTGCACTGCACTAGTAATTACATATAAGCATGGCCGGAATGGCCATCTGGCACTTCTGGCACATGCCAGAAGGGCCGATGGGCAGGTGGGCCAAATCGGTCACTCAGAGAGCCGGGAAGGCCGCGCGCAGCGCAGCCTCCAGCTCTCTGGTTCCATGGTCTCCATGGAAATGGGGGCGTTCCGCGAGTCCAAGCCCCCGAACTCGCGGCACGTCCCGTTCCCCCCAGCAACCGTCGCCATGGTAATGGGAGAATGCCACAAGTCCACGCCCCATAACTCGCAGCACGCCCCCATACTTCGTGCGGCGTGACCCCTGTGATGTGTGCACGCACCCCGCCGGGACGCGCGCGCGTTCACAAATGCCAGGGCCGAGTCAAGGCCCCAGTCCGTCTCTGCATATAAGTATGTATGTATCCAGGTATAACAATGCACAGTAAACACTGGATGTATATCACAGAATACTTGTACTAAATATTCAGATAGCAGTACACTTGTTCTTAACTAACACTGTCTAAAATTACGTAGAATACTTAAATGTCTGTAAATGCACAGAGCTGATGATACAGGCGGATTTACAGAGGAGACAGTGCCCAGCAGTCCCGAAGATCATCCCAGCTATGTAATGGCCCCAAAATCTCAGTCAGGGAGTGAGAGAGAGAGAACTGCAGCTCCAGGGCAGGAGCACCAGCAGTAGATGGCGCCCGGAGCTGGGGGAGAGGCTACAGGTCAGCGCCTTTTCCCCTCTGCTGGACTCACCGGGTACTGTGGAGACTTTTATAAAAGGATTTTAGTAAATCTGACCTGTGCTCTTTGCCCTGGTGGATATAGTGGGGTCCCTGTGCGACACAGTGTCCACACCAGCGGTGCGGTCCATCTCCTGGGACCGCGACCGCATTGCGATTTACTGGCAGGTCCCACCTGGGGGACCCTCTTACTTCCTCCCTTGAGTGCAGCCGCGCGATCCTGGAGAGTGACAGCGGTGGTGTGTCTGAAAACCGGTGTGTCTCTGCTGCAAGTACCCGGGAACCAGGCCGCGGGAGTATGCAGCGCCGCTGAGGGAGGTAATGGTGTGTCAAAGTCAGAAAAATGTTTCTATGCACGTTGCCATATTTGCACCGCACACTGGTCTGCGCTGCGCATGCGTACGCTCTCCCGTGAAGGCGCATACCCGCAATAGCGTGCACCCGCGGGCGCACGGTATGCGTATTTACGGTAGAGTTTATGTAATCGTAGCGTGCGACTCATTCGTTACATATTTTCACAATTAATGTAGTTTATAGATCATGATCCCTTTGATAGTTTCTGAAAGTTTGGTTAATATAGAAAGTCCCGGAATGGAGGAATTCCTCTTTGTATTGTACGAAGGGTCTGACAAGAGTCATACAGCAGTGTTTGGTACCCATCGGAAGAGTATTTAATTAGCAATATTCCGGTGTTGGTTTGGAGCGTATAAATCGCTCGTGCGGATAGTTATGGACATAAGAAGTTTATGTCCATTTCTATTATTTACTCATACTCAGGTATGCGGCGGGAAACCCAGTTTCCCACCCACCTGAGCTGTTGGAAATCGTCACAGCCCACCTGTATGAATCAACCTATGACCTTTTGTTATGATGCAGGGCCGAATTCCTTCGTCCAATGGACAATGGGATTGTAGGGACTATGAGATTGCATTGTGTGTGGGGCATAAATAGGCAGGCCGACCATATCCAACTTCACTCTCATCAACGGTTTTCTGCTGATAATCGGGAGCTGGATATCGAGGCGCATGCGATCATACCCTTTGTGCGTAAGTTTCTCTCCGTAATCATATTGTCTTACTGTGAGCCAATCTCTCTCTCTCCGTCTCTCTCTCTCTCTCTCTCTCTCTTCTCTTTCTCTCGTATCTCCCATTGACTAGTATTGTATTGTATTAGATCAGCATAGTATTGTAGTGTATTTCTTGTATAGTTATTTGGTTAGGAAGTCTCTGTTATATTGTAGTGTATCATTTGTACTGTGATTCTTTTTGCAAGTATAATAGTTATAATACAGATAATAGGCTTTGGACCCTAAACAGGTATCTGTGTATTTTCTCATAGTGTTGTGTTCACTTGAGCGTCGGTGACGCTCAAGCAGCTTTGTAGTTAGTCAGGTTACACAAGGTTGCACTTACACCCTGTATTCACATTAAGGTATTCTGTGTATTTCATTGATAAAAGGTTTAGTCATAAAGGTATAGCGTTGTGAGCGTCTGCGCCGCTGGTGATCTCCTCGTGGTCTCGAGCGTCCGCTACGCCGTAGCGAATCATTACTCTAATCATAGCCAATAACGTGCTGTCCTGTGATCTCTGGGCCGTGAGCGAACGTGACGCTTGAGCATCTCGCCTACGGCTGAGCGATCGTTACGCAACTAGCGTACCCTTACGGTACTTCTTAAGTAAACAGCGTACTGTGTTCTTAGACTTCATTAAGGGTTGTTTATACGACAAAAGAATTTAGCATTGTCAATTGGGGACTCGTCCTGTCCTTCTCATATCTGCACTAGGTAGATCAGCAGACATTATCCCCCAGCAAAGGGTGGGAGGTTGTCTCGCAGTGCTGACGGGATAAGCGTCTGCTTCGCTTAGATAAAGAGTGCTGAAGGAATCCGGGAACCGGAAGTAAGAACAAAACGCTTGTGTCTTTTAAAACTGTATTTCTCTTCTGTCTTGCGTATACACGCACGCATACATATATATCTGCATTTCTTTTTCAAATTTCGTATATCACTATTCCTGTTTGCCAATTTTTATAGTTGATAGAAAGTGCTAAAAGAGATTTGCTGTTATTTCATAGTAGAGGTAATAGTTAAAATATAGACCAACACACGGCTTGTCTGGGAGATAAGGCAGTCAGTGTGGTGTGCGGTAGATGATCAGGGATCATCTACATTGATAAAGGTAGAAATTGTGTTACGGTGGATCTTTGTTTTGCGTACACGTGTCTCTAACAAAGACTAGCGTACGCAATCCAGAGGCAGACGCACGCAGCGTACATTACGCAACGTAGCGTCCGGTTACGCCCACGTAGCTCAAGTCACGAAAAGTTGGATTTTAGCGCAAAGCGATAATTAACGCAAAGGCGATAAATAACGCACAGCGGTAGATAACGCGACGCGGTAAATAACGCAAATCTATTTTTGGAAAAATCTGAAATTTAGTTTAACAGATCCTGCTCCTAATTGGTAACACAGCTGGGCTGAAGACAATTTCTGCGCAGAAATAGATATAGAAACAAAGTGTACATGTGTTGAGTGAGTGTGTTTTTATCACATAAGTTTATATAACTTAGAGGTTGAACCAAAAGGAAAGTCGGGTACTCGTCAAGGAACATACGTGTAAGTGACATATACGGTGGCTAGGGAGGCATCCCTGGTTAAATAATATTTGAGCATTAGAGTATAGCGGACCATAAGGTAACAGACCAGGAGGTCATAAGGTAACAGACCAGGAGGTCATAAGGTTAACAGACCAGGAGGTCATAAGGTAACAGGTAAAATAGACAAAGAGGTCCGCTATAAAGGTACAAGAGGCACAACGCCAGGGGTGTTGGTGCAGAACCCATATAGGCCATACAAGCTCATGCTGAAGGAATTCGCAGCCGAAATTTTCGATTCCATTGATCTTTCAGTACAATAACAAGTAGTGCTTATGTACTGAACGATTGTACCGCACGTAATTGTGTGCAGTAGTTAGTAATCTGACCTAATACCATTAGAGTAAAGTGGTCACAAACGCTATTTGTACATTCTGACGTGATTTGTGTAATTTTTTATTTTTGGAAGGGAAGTTCGCTGGTCACTCAGGAACTATCTAACAACCCCACCTTTACTGGAAAGAGTAAGTGTCCTGCGGGTAACCCTCATATGTTCCAGTAAACAGAAGGTTCCATAGGGGCCCTGTATCGAGTACGCCAGCACCATATCGGTGTGATCAGGTCGTATTGGTCGAGGTGGGCGAGTGAGTGGGGTACTCGGTAAACCGCCACCGCCGGCCTATTGTGAATAATTTGGTTTGCTGTAAGGGTTCACTGAAGACCGTGATATAAAGATCACAGGAGTAGTAAGCAACACCTGCAGATTATGGGGGCCAATTGTTCAGGTAGGGGGCGATCAACCTCGGTTCGGGTTGATTCAGAGAACCGACCAGTTGGGTCGGCAAGGTACATCATGTGTGAAAAATACGGAAGTCACACAGAATCTTTATGTGATGAATGGGAGAGAATGACTGTACAAGACAGGGAGAAATTCCCAAGAATAGGTAGCTTCAGTCCAGAAGTGTTACAAAATTTAAGGAGGAGGATATGTCTCATAAAATCAACAAAGAGACGAATTCAGCATCATGATTATTTACAGTTGTGGCAGCAGGAAGGTGAGATACAGAGAGGTTTGGCTCTGGCGGCGGGATCTGGGGCAGTCAGGAAGCTGATAGCCACAGCCCCTCCTCCACCATACATTGCAGGAGAGAAGTTGATTGCGGAGAGAAACGCACTGGGTTGTAAAACACAAACTCTTAGTAACCCTGTAAATGTCAATGATGTTAACCAAGTAACCCAGGCAATTATTAACCCGTGCAAGTTGTACCCTGTTTTGAACTTTCCTCAGGAGTGTGATCAAGAAGACGATTCGACAACAATTTCAGCGCTCTCTCTAGCGGCCACCATATCAGAAACCACAGTAGGAACTGCACCTCTCACGAGATTAGTGAAGGCCCCTAGCGGAGGGATAGGTGAGGTCGTGTCAACGGGTAAGTATGGCACCATGCATTACACTGAAACAATTTCACCACAAGCTGTAGAATCTACACAGAATGAAGTTGTTAGAGTTAATCCAGTTAAGGTGATAGTAGTTCCCAATGGGAAAACAGATGCATCAGGAGCCACACCCGTTAGGAACATTGCCATGTATTGCCCGTTTACTAGAATGGAATTGAGGACTATAGTGTCTGAATTCCCAGACCCCAGAAAAGATTTAGTGGCAAGCCAAAAATACATCAGGGATCTAGGAAACACTTTAGAGCCCAATAATAAGGATTGGCAGATAGTGCTAAGAGCTTGCTTACCTTCCAATGTCGACTCAGTTCAATTCTTGACTGATTGTGGACTAGATAAAGATGTACCGCTTACAGATGTGTACGACAAGGATAATGTAAAAAGGATAAATTTGCAGCTAAAAGAGTATTTCCCAGCCGTTGCTAAATGGAATAAAATATTTTCCATTAAGCAAAAGGAGTCCGAAACGGCAACAGAATATTTTCACCGGGCACTATTAGAAATTGCAAAATACACTGGTATAGAAGACATTAGGACCAACCCAAACCATCAAGAAGTAGCAGTATCTGTACTGATGGATGGTTTAAAGGAAACATTAAAAGCTAGGGTACAGACCACGCAACCATGTTGGCGAGGTCTGTCGGTGTCCACTTTGAGAGAGGCTGCTATTGATCACGACAGAAACATCACCAGGCACAGAGAGTCGCAAAGTGATAAGTTGATGTCAGTAAGTATACAGGCGCTGACCACAAAGCAGCCTGCGTATGTACCATCGAATCCTGTAAGTAAGTCAACTGTAATAACTTGTTATTCCTGTAACAGACCGGGACACTATGCACGAGAATGTAGAGTAAGAAATGTACCAAAATCTTTTCAACCCCCTAGACAACGACACGACACACGACATTGGGAGCAGGGTCCACAGAGGCGGAGTTTTGAGCCACATACAGGGGAAACAAAAAGATATCCCCCGAACAGAGACTGGCATGCCTCTGGTAGTTCCCAGCTAACTCCCTCACAAGTAGTCGCTGCCAGCGGGGTACAGGCAGGTCACCATACCCAATAGGGGTGTGGCCATACCTGTAATCTGCAGCCAGTTAAGTTGATTGCCAGTCTTGGAAGCGAACCAGAGATTGCAATCAATGTAGCTGGTAAAACTTTAAACTTTCTTGTAGACACAGGGGCGGCCAAGTCAGTGATAAATTCGACAGTGGGCATGAGAACCACTGGTAGGACAATTCCAGCCATGGGAGTAACAGGAGTAGTCCAGCACTACCCTGTTAGCAAACCAGCCGAGATTACAATAGGGCCTTTGCATACCAAGCATTCCTTTTTGCTGGCTGCATCTGCACCAACTAATCTCCTGGGTAGAGACTTACTATGTAAAATGGGTTGCGTCATTTATTGTACGCCTGAAGGTGTATTCTTGGACATTCCTGAGAATCACGCTCAGGAAGTACGAGACATGTTAGACTCCCCATCAAAATTAATGTCACATTCCATTATGACAAATAGGAATCCATCCCAAGTAGAAGAGATGACATCTCAGATACCAGAGTCACTTTGGACAAAAGATGGACAGGACACTGGATTAATGGCAAATGTAGCTCCAGTAGTTGTACAAGTAAAAGATGGTAGGATAGCTCCAAAAATCCCACAGTATCCTCTGAAGCCAGAGGTGGAGTTAGGAGTTTTCCCAGTAATAGAACGCTTGCTGCAACAGGGCATTCTGGTAAGAACGTCCAGCACAGCCAATAGTCCCATCTTCCCTGTTAAAAAGAGTGGGGGGAGGGGTTACAGACTAGTGCAGGATCTAAGGGGGATTAACAAAATAGTTGAGAGTCAGTTCCCCGTAGTGCCTAATCCAGCTGTCATCCTAATGCAAATTCCTCCCACTGCCAAATTTTTCACTGTTATTGACCTCTGCTCCGCTTTCTTTTCGGTACCTCTGCACCCTGACAGCCAATATTTGTTTGCATTCACATACAGAGGAGTCCAATACACTTGGACTCGGTTACCCCAAGGTTTCATAGATAGTCCAAGTATATTTTCTCAGGCTTTGCATGATTGTTTACAGTCTTTCCAACCAGAGAGTGGATCAGTATTGATACAGTACGTGGACGATTTACTGCTGTGTTCAGATTCACTGGAAGCCTCTCTGAAGGATACGAAACAACTCCTGTTTCATCTTTCAGACACAGGTCACAAGGTTTCCAAAGACAAGTTACAATTATGCGAAACTAAGGTAAAATATTTGGGACACTGTCTAACACAAGGACTGAGACACCTGACCGCTGATAGAATCCAAGCCATTAGAGACATGACACTGCCACAAACCCAGCAACAGAACAGGACGTTTTTAGGAATGTGTGGGTATTGCCGTAATTGGATCCCAGGGTTTTCCATATTGGCGCTACCTTTGCAGGAAATGGTCTCTTCAAACAAACCTGATCGGATTTCGCATACAGACGAATCCGAAACAGCATTTGAGAGACTTAAGCAATGCCTAACGCAGGCACCAGCACTAGGTATGCCAGACTATGGGAAACCCTTTGAACTATACGGAACAGAAAGTGCTGGGTGCGCAGCAGGTGTACTAACCCAAAAACACGGTGACTACAGCGCTCAGCTAGATACGGTAGCGCGATCCCTCCCCACATGCTTGCGAAGCGTTGCTGCGATAGCATTGCTAGTGACAAAAAGCGAAGATGTCGTGCTAGGCCACAACCTCACAATCCATACACCACATGCGGTATCTGCCTTATTGAATTCTGCCCAAACCAGACACGTCTCATCAGCAAGGTTTACAAGATGGGAATTGGCATTAATGGCCCCAGTAAACATCACCATAAGGAGATGCAGCGCATTAAATCCTGCAACATTTCTCCCAGGTGTGCCTGGTCAGACACAAAGGGTGGAAGGTGAGAGTGATGGGGAAGGAGGATTTAATGCAAAGGAAGATACACATGATTGTATGGAATATTTGACCCAAAATTTTACCGCAAGGCCTGACATCAGTGACAATCCACTGGAAGATGCAGAACTCACGTTCTACACTGACGGTAGTTGTCATAGACAGTCAGACTCGGGAGACTTGTGTACTGGATACGCAGTCGTAGATGACCAAGACACCATAGAAGCGGAACCGCTAGGCCCACCTCACTCAGCCCAGGTTGCTGAACTGGTCGCCCTAACCAGAGCATGTGAATTGGCTAAGGGCAAGTCAGCCAATATCTACACCGATTCTAGATACGCCTTCGGGGTAGTACATGATTTCGGAGCCCTATGGCGCCTCAGAAATTTCATGACGGCAGCTGGTACACCGATAGCGCATGCAGCTCACATAAAAAGGCTTCTAACAGCGATACAGGAACCCGACAGAGTGGCTGTTATCAAATGTAAAGCACATACATATAGTCAAGACCCAGTGTCACTTGGTAACAGCCGAGCAGACGAAGCCGCAAAGCTTGCAGCTGCTACCCCCATACAGACAGACACCACACAACTGATGGTATTTAATACCATCAACACACAGAAGTTGTGTGAGATGCAGAATTTGTGTTCCACACAGGAAAGAGCAGTCTGGAAAGCAAAGGGATATGGCCAGGAGTCCTCAGGGCTCTGGACGGATGGACATGGTAAACCAGTGGCCCCCAGAGCATATCTTCCATGTCTGGCTGAGGCAGCTCATGGGTTGACTCATCTAGGCAAGGAGGGAATGTGCAAATTGGTAAGAGCATACTGGTGCGCCCCAGGATTCTCCTCTCATGCGGGTAAAAGAGCAATGTCATGCCTTACCTGTCTGAGAAAGAATATTGGAAAGGCAATACCTACAGAACCATCCCATATCCCACCTGCCGGCGGCCCTTTCCAGGTAATACAAATTGACTTCATTCAATTACCCCCATGTCGAAATTTGAAATATGTACTTGTTTGTATAGATGTTTTCTCGAATTGGGTCGAAGCATTTCCAGCAGCTACAAATACCGCTATGTTTACAGCTAAGAAAATTGTACAGGAATTTGTATGTAGATATGGTATCCCTAGAATCATTGAAAGTGATAGGGGTACCCATTTTACCGGTGATGTCTTTCAAGGAATGTGTAAATTAATGGGTATTGATAGCAAGCTGCACACTCCGTACCGTCCACAGGCGAGTGCGAAGGTCGAAAGAGTGAACAGCACTATTAAAAATAAATTGAGTAAAGTAATGGCAGAGACAGGATTGACGTGGCCAGAAGCTTTACCCATTGTTTTGTATAGCATCAGAACCACTCCCAGGTCCCCTCTTAATCTGTCTCCTTTTGAAATCTTGTTTGGTCGACAACCGCATGTCATGATTAACCCTCAGGATGATTTGAAATGTAACAATGAAGTAACTGTAAAATACTTGATTAACATGAGTAAACAGTTGAGGAATCAAAATGATAATCTGAAATTGGTGATTCCTGATTTACCAGATAGTAATTGTCATGACATTGAACCTGGGGATTATGTAATGACACGAAATTTTCTACGCTCAGGTTGTCTTATTGATAGATGGGAAGGACCATACCAGGTCTTATTGACTAGCACCACAGCATTGAAGGTTGCTGAGAGAGAGACTTGGGTCCATTCATCCCACTGCAAAAAGGTTGCTGACCCAGAGAAGTCCCGTGATAAGGAACAGACGGTAGAGGTTGTATCACTGGAGTGTCTGTTCCAGGAGGACTGAGGCGGCACCTGAGCCTTGAAGACCGAAAGCAGCTGTCGACTCCCCACTCCCTTTTATTGTTTTCCTCCACTTCCCATCCCCTCTCCCTTAAAATTTCTTTTTCCCCCTTCTCATTCTTCTCCATTTCCTCCTCAAAGATGGACTTGCCCCAAGAGACTGTGATCCGGATTTTGATGTTAACTATGATGTTGACCAGAGCAGTCTGTTCCGGCGAGAGTACCATGGAGGTCGAGAGAGGTTCTGGAATGGGTTCCGATTATGATGATGGAGGCGTAGTTTTCCAAGATCAACCAAACCAACAAGCAAAGGCGAGTATCAGAAAACGATCCGATAGAAGAAATTGTGATGGATTGTTAGCTGAAGAAAACTGTATCTGTAGGCTTTGTGACAATTTGGTTGAAGATGGATGCATAAAGAAATGCCAATCCAGTTTTAATATCCATATGGACCGGCATCCATTGAGTGACTATCACTCCTTAGTGGGTAACGTGTTAAACCAAACAGATTGTTGGGTATGCTCTCAAGTACCTCAGGGTCATAGCAAATCAGGGCTAGTACCATTTCCTTTAACGTTAGGGGAGGTACTTGAGCTAAGTGGTGGGAGACCGGTGGACCGGAGGTTTAATATCTCCAGCCCTCCTAGTTTGAAGCTCCACCAATACCATGTGGATAGGTCCCTCTTATGTTTTAATATCTCCAATCCCCGTAAGCCGGGAAATTGGGAAGTGTCATGGAGCAACCTTACCATGACCTTTTCACACAGAGCAGATAGAATGCCTACAGATACAGAGCTTGTACGCCACATAGCCAGTAGAGGAAAATCTTTCCGGTATAGATACACCTTAGGAAATAGAATTACTAGAGTTGGAGAAGTATCACCAGGATACTGTGCACATATCGTACAGTCTGATACGTGCATTAAGCAGATGGAAGAATTAGGGTCAGGAGATTTCACATGGAAGGTTTGTAATATGGTAATGTCCTTCTCCGTCCCTTATGTTCTCCCCGATGACGCATATTTCATATGCGGGAGAAAGGCGTACAAGTGGCTTGCCCCAAACTCTGAAGGATTGTGTTATATTGGAAAAGTATTGCCTGAAGTGATGACTGTTACACATGACAAAATGAAGGACATACACCGTGGTGCCCAAGCTCCTTATACTCACACTCATTACGAGCACCGAGTTAAAAGACAACTGTCAGAAAGGTTAGAGCATCCGGCCTCTGATCTTATCCATGAATCCACCGGGATTCAGGTTCTGGTAGCGTTAGATTTCACTCGCACCGCTCGGGGAGTGATGAATTATAGATACATTTCCGCACTCGCCAATTTGTTAGATAATATCACTGAAATGTATGATGACACGTTTAGATACACTGGAAGAGAACTTCAAGCTTATAAAACAGAACTAGTTCAGCATAGGATGGTTCTTAATTATCTTACAGCAGTAACAGGCGGATATTGTGTTACATTGGCAACACAGTACGGCATAAAGTGTTGCACGTATATCACGAATAGCACCGAGGATCCGGTAGAGGTCATAGACCAAAAGATGGACGATATTCTCCAATTGAAGTGGGAATTTCGTCGAAAACACAATCTCACCCTTGCTGCTGTAGGTAATGAGCTGACTGGTTGGGTGTCATGGTTGAACCCGCGAAATTGGTTCTCCGGTTTAGGAGACTGGGCTCAAGGAGTCATAATGGATGTTGGAAAGTTTCTACTATGTATCTTGGGTGTCGTTATATCGATTGGATTGATATTTAGATGCGGGCAGGCTTTAATGAGGTGCAAACAAAGTACAAAAGTGATGAGCTTGAGGAGTGAGGAAACCGTAATTAACCTGGATTTGATTTATGACCCAATGATAGAAACCAGAATGTGATGAAAATGCGATTATACGGTCCGTTTCTTTCACCTGTTTTTCTGCTTTTCTCCAAGATACAAAGACCCCCTTGGACGAGGAAGTTGACGAGACGCTATACAGACAACAGACAAGCACCAAAGATGAAGTTTTGACAACCTATGATATGGACACTTGATGAACTTTGCCATGGATCCCCAGTTTCCCTAGTATTTTTAAACTCACGCTAGCCCAACATTTTTGTAAATCTGATGGCACTGACAAAGCTATTTGCTCATGCCCAAGGAGCAATACAGCGCAAAGAAGACGACTCTCAACAGATACCGAACAAAACTTCAACAACAGATGTACATTTCCCTGACATAGAATACCACCGCATTTACCGTAATTATGTCTTTTCTTCATTTCTACAACCCTCAGGTAATGACACACATAGTCGATAGGGAATACAGGCACAGATATCAGCAACCACATACTTCCCCCATTCATGTATCATCAACTAAAATGTGCATCCCCATTTTGTTACAACTGAAAGCCGAAATGAGCTCGGTAAAGTTTGACAGCCCATCCACAGACCTGTACCACGGGATAAGAAGGAATTCAAATGTATACTTCGCAATACCTCGAAGCTTGATTTACAACACGTACGGCACGATGATACATGACCCCCCAAACATGGACTCATACACACACGCTTCTGCTATCTCACTAGGTCATACCCTCTTCACACCTACTCCTCTCTCCTCCCCTACCCAACCATGGAAATCAATTAACCCCTGACTTACATTTTTCTCCTTTTGAAATGTTTTAGAAGGTGGCAGTTATTATTGACTGCCAAAGGGTGGACTGTCAAAGTCAGAAAAATGTTTCTATGCACGTTGCCATATTTGCACCGCACACTGGTCTGCGCTGCGCATGCGTACGCTCTCCCGTGAAGGCGCATACCCGCAATAGCGTGCACCCGCGGGCGCACGGTATGCGTATTTACGGTAGAGTTTATGTAATCGTAGCGTGCGACTCATTCGTTACATATTTTCACAATTAATGTAGTTTATAGATCATGATCCCTTTGATAGTTTCTGAAAGTTTGGTTAATATAGAAAGTCCCGGAATGGAGGAATTCCTCTTTGTATTGTACGAAGGGTCTGACAAGAGTCATACAGCAGTGTTTGGTACCCATCGGAAGAGTATTTAATTAGCAATATTCCGGTGTTGGTTTGGAGCGTATAAATCGCTTGTGCGGATAGTTATGGACATAAGAAGTTTATGTCCATTTCTATTATTTACTCATACTCAGGTATGCGGCGGGAAACCCAGTTTCCCACCCACCTGAGCTGTTGGAAATCGTCACAGCCCACCTGTATGAATCAACCTATGACCTTTTGTTATGATGCAGGGCCGAATTCCTTCGTCCAATGGACAATGGGATTGTAGGGACTATGAGATTGCATTGTGTGTGGGGCATAAATAGGCAGGCCGACCATATCCAACTTCACTCTCATCAACGGTTTTCTGCTGATAATCGGGAGCTGGATATCGAGGCGCATGCGATCATACCCTTTGTGCGTAAGTTTCTCTCCGTAATCATATTGTCTTACTGTGAGCCAATCTCTCTCTCTCCGTCTCTCTCTCTCTCTCTCTCTCTCTCTTCTCTTTCTCTCGTATCTCCCATTGACTAGTATTGTATTGTATTAGATCAGCATAGTATTGTAGTGTATTTCTTGTATAGTTATTTGGTTAGGAAGTCTCTGTTATATTGTAGTGTATCATTTGTACTGTGATTCTTTTTGCAAGTATAATAGTTATAATACAGATAATAGGCTTTGGACCCTAAACAGGTATCTGTGTATTTTCTCATAGTGTTGTGTTCACTTGAGCGTCGGTGACGCTCAAGCAGCTTTGTAGTTAGTCAGGTTACACAAGGTTGCACTTACACCCTGTATTCACATTAAGGTATTCTGTGTATTTCATTGATAAAAGGTTTAGTCATAAAGGTATAGCGTTGTGAGCGTCTGCGCCGCTGGTGATCTCCTCGTGGTCTCGAGCGTCCGCTACGCCGTAGCGAATCATTACTCTAATCATAGCCAATAACGTGCTGTCCTGTGATCTCTGGGCCGTGAGCTAACGTGACGCTTGAGCGTCTCGCCTATGGCTGAGCGATCGTTACGCAACTAGCGTACCCTTACGGTACTTCTTAAGTAAACAGCGTACTGTGTTCTTAGACTTCATTAAGGGTTGTTTATACGACAAAAGAATTTAGCATTGTCAGGTGCCACAGCACAGCATGTCATAAAGACATAGAAAGAGCTGTGGCCCTTGAAGTCTTCTAAAAAGCTCTTTTCTGGGCTGCCTAGCGCAGCCCCACCTGACCTGTACTGCAGGCACCAACTTACAAACTGAGCTCCAGTGCCCGGACGTGGGGCTATAGAGGAGGCGGTGCAGTGCATCCTGGGAACAGTCAAAGCTTTAGCCTGTTGGTGCCTTGGATCAAGATCCAACTCTACACTCCGATGTTATTCCCTGTGGAATACCAGTGTACCCCGCTGCAGAAAAGGGATTTATATAATAAAACATATAAATAGAATGGAGTATGTCAGCCATCATAGACCAAAATACAAAACATACATACCATAGTAGTACAACAGAAGTTTAAAAATAGTTGACAATGGAAACCTCCACAGTGGGATCCACAAATATATCTTTAAAATAAAGGACACTGTTTCAGTATACATATACAAGCAATTCCTTAGTAATTCTTTATAACAGTAACTATAAACAATTCAGGTAAGGCTTAAAATTTACAAATCAGATCCAAACCTATACTATAACAACAAACATTATGTTGGCTGATATCATGGATGATATGCAGGTATGTATTTATGGAGTTAGACACTCTTTATAACAGTTGGTGTCAGTTAGATTTGCATCACACACCTTGTCCTTTAAACCTAAATAGGTGTTTTTAAGGATATCTATACGATCACTATGGATGAATTTCATTACAAGTTTTTGTGATTAAAAACCCTGATTGGTCTTTTAAAAGATAAAAAGACTTGCTAAGATATGTGCTAATGGATTGAGTCTATTAGTTAAAAGGCCCTTTTTGTTAGTGAAACCAACTAAAAAGTATATTTTATTTTGTCCTAGAAAGTTGTAGGATCATTGGTTTAGACCAGGGATGGGGTTTAGACGAATTCCAACTCCACATTATATCAAATATCAATTATTAAGGAAATATATTTTCTCACCTTTCACCTTTAAAGAATTACCCCTGATGAAGTCGTTAAGACCAAATGCGTAGGGTTTGTCAGCTATGAGGTATCAAGCCAGATTGTGAAGATTCTCCCTTTTGAGCTCACACCTTGCTAAGGTGAGGGAGGATCCAACTTGCCAACCACACGTTCTGGATACTCCTCTTTAATATACTAATTTTATTCTTGTACAACATTTTTAATGTGAATGTTAAAAATTGTGTCAATAAACCAATAATTGGTACTAATTGGCCTTTTCTGCCTTTTGTTTGGGTGATTTTCTGGTGAGGGGATATCTGTTTCAGGCTCCCGTGTGATTAAACTTTTTAAGAATTCTCCAATCTACAGTCTGTACCCATTGGGTCCACTTTTGAAAGATTTAAAGAATAAATATTCAATGAATATAGCGCACTTAGGAATTTTGTCTGTTTTATGTATATTTGAGATCTTACAACGTAGCTCTCTCCTGTAGTGCTGCTCTTGTCTGTGCGCAAGATAAGGATATTGTTTTGTATTTTTTTATACATATATATATATATATACATACATATACATACATACACACACATTTATAGAACACTTATCTGGACACAAATACTCTTTATATCACATTCATGCTCACAACGCTGCATCCCAGCCAAACACCCCACCGAGCCACTTGATCCTGCATAAAAAAGATGAGAATTCTAATTTTATGAAGCTACCTGTACCCCGTTGAAAAAAAATAACCAGCACCATAATCAAGCAGATCCATGCAGTGTGCAGCCACACATCCAATCCAAGAAATTTAAACATGCATGGGATAGACATAAGGATATCCTTACAAAGAAATAAGGATCAAATAAGTTTTGAGATAAAAATATGGTTAAGAAAAGGGCAGACTAGATGGACCAAGTGGTTCTTATCTGTCGTCAAATTCTATGTTTCTATGTTTCAATCCCTTGAAGCCACACACTACATAGATCTGCCCAGCCGCAACGCTGGTCACCCCTTCACAAAGTACAAGGTAAGCTTCAAATAGTTAAAACTCTCCATCTTGGAACTCTCTGGCTTTCTATGCAAGGGCAGATATCTCAATGAATAGAGTGTCCTACTGCAATGTCATAGGGAATGGGTTTGAATCCTGGGCACATCAGCATCCCGAAATGTAATAAAGGACAGTGCGACTGAACAACAAAGAGCTCTCAAGTCAAGTCCATGAATGCTGTATAGGTATTAGCAACAAAATGGGTGGGGGTAGGAGACAGGGCTGCTGGGCTTCAAAAAGGGCGGAATCTGCAAGTGAAAGTAATTAGATAAATCATAATTGACAAGTATTGCCAACAGCACCCCCTACCCTGCAGCACTATGTGTGGAGCACACACCGCACACACCTAGTTATGGCCCTGGCTGCAGCACACGACTACTGAAAAAGGATAACTGTATGCAGTTAACCATCAACCTGGAATCATGCTCCAGCTCCCCCACTGTCAGCCATGGCTTCCAATAACTGTGGGACATACCCCTCGACCTAGCTGAGCACCTGGTACCCATTTAAATCTTTGGTCAGCTCTCCTGTGTACTAACCTCCAACCTGGATGTTTGAATAAAGTAGCATTTCACATCTTTTAAAATGGCAAATGTTGGTCTTTTCATAGTACTCTGACTCCAGAAGGGCAAAATGTTCCTACCAAAAAAGCACCCAAAGATATTTGTTATCAGTGAATGGAGAGACACACCATCCTCCACTTGTCTTCCAAAACATTCCCCCCTTCTCTTTCCTCCCTTATTAGCATTTCTTTTCCCATGCTTAATATTTCCATCCCTACAAACAATAGAAACTTCTTACAAGAGGTAATAACACAAAGACTGCATATTTTAACATGCTTTCAGAATGTGCTTTATTTTGATGGGTTTGTTATATGGTTACAATGTCATCTTAAAATAAAACAACTTAAAAAACAATAATACTGTATAGTGCCTCGGAGACAAAAGCTGATATATTCAACTGTAGATTTATATTCTGAAAAATATGTTTAACTGAAAGGTACAGAGATTTCTAAACAACAGTAACTGCACATATACAGTTATGTGAAATGGTAATACATGAAACGGAAGACTGAAAGTGTGATGTAAAGATGAGAGTGGAGTAAAATGACCCCAAGGCAGTAGACATTGGAGAGTTAAAGACATGAAATTGTCAGAGGTATGGGATAATAGGAGGTGGGTGGTAACAGTGGAGAAGAGGGATGATGAGTTCAGTTTTGGGCATACAATAGGTTCCCTGGCTAGGGAAGGAGAGGCAGCAGGGCACAAGGAATAATATATAAATAAAGGCAGAGAAGCTAGCTTTGGGTATCATTTTATAAAGGTTCCCCAAGTGCCACCAAAAAAATCTGAACTTGACAAGCCTGTAATTTTATTCTATTTTTACAGTATTTTATTACCCTACACCCACAGCCCAGGGGTGTTTGTTAAGAGGTCTTGTACCGTCAGCATGGGGCAGATTTTTCATAAGACTTGTGTGTGGGGGTAGGGGGGGCAGAGCTTTGTATTGTTTATCTCCGTCCTCTTCGCTCTGCTAATACACGCCGACTCTCCTGCCTACTTATTACTTCCTCCCACTCCTACCTCCAAGATTTTTCATGTGCTACTCCATTTCTCTGGAATTTCCTACCTCTCCCCCTCAGACTCTCCACCTCTATACAAAACTTCAAACGGGCTCCCAAGACCCATTTCTTCACCAAACCCAGCTGTCTATCTTCCTAGCCCTCTGTTCCATGCTCTCTATGTACCCCATCTGTGTCACCCCTGTCTGTCTACCCCTCCCCTTTAGAATGTAAGCTCTCACGAGTAGGGCCCTCTTCCCTCATGTGCTTATCCTTTTTCTTACTTTAATAATCTTCAACTGCACCAAATCCAGCAGTCTTCTGCCACCTGATACTTATTCCAGTGTCATCTGTTAATGTAGCTATGTTTATTTACCATGTACTTGTCCTATATTGTCTTCAACTGTAAGTTGCTGTTTTCCTGTTTTGATTATTTGTTTATGAACACTGTAATTGGGCGCTGCGGAACCCTTGTGGTGCCATATAAATAAAGGATAATAATAATAATCTCAGTGGTTCCCAAAATTTCCTGTATCTACATTTTGTTCACGCTACCCCTAGGCCACAGGTTTACTTTTCTGCTTACATGTTATCCTTAGATTCAGTGATGTGGTGGACAGAGTTGTGCTTGTGTTTTCCACATACTGTATTTATGACTGGCAGCCACCAGCACTGGTTTTACCTAGCACAATGACCATGAAATAATTTGACTTGGTAATGGACCACCAAACCGTGGCACCCCTGCAAGTGCCCTATGGCACCCAGTTTCAGAACCACTGATTTTTCCTGATGGTATGCTCATATACGCCACTTTCTACCTTTACATTGTGAATAAGCCCTTTTAGTATTAAAGAAGCTCAGAGAAAATCAACTACACACAAAGGTTGTGAAATGTGAGTTTCGCGTGTCCATTAACATTTCTGAGATGTACTGTAGAATTTGAGCTAAAGGGTTTTCCATAGTGTGGCCGGAGAGCCCCAGCCATGAGGCAAATGGCCGCCGCGGCACTGAAGGGGTTAACCCCTAGTGCCCGGCGTCATTTTAAAGGACAAAGGGCGCTTGGCGCCAGATTTGAAATGTGTTGGGCGCTAGGCGCCGTGTGTTATAAAATGTTTTAAAAATGTACTTTTTAGGGTGTGCCGTGGTCCCGGACCCCTCCGGAGACCACGGCAGTGACGACAGCCCCCGGCGCGCTCAGCAGAGTGTGCGCGCCGGGGGAGAGGGCAGCCGCCGGAGTCCGGGAGCTCCGTTCCCGGCAGCGATCGGTGAAGCCCCAGGCGCACCAACTGTGTGCGCGCCGGGGAGAAGGGAGAGCCGCCGCTGGGGGCCGGGAGCTCTGCTCCCGGCGCCTCAGCCCAGCACGGGTGGCCAGCCGCAGCAGCCGGGACGGACGTCCCGGGCTGCTAGCCGGCGAGGGGGGGTGCGCCGCAGCCCGGCTCCCCGCCGGACACTGCGGCGAGGCCACAAGTCAGCGCCGCTCATGGGGGACCGGGCTAGCCGGCTCCCTAGCGGCGTGGGTGAAATTAGGCTGCCGAGCAGGCTGATGAGCGCTGGGGTCCGGGAGCTACGCTCCCGGCGCCTCAGCGCTGCAACAGAGCCAGAGTCACGGCGGCCGGGACAAGTGTCCCGGGCCGCCGGGCTTCAGTACAGGGGGGTGCGCCGCTGCGTGCGGCGAGGCCACAAAGCGAGTGCCCCACTTGGGATACAGGGAGAGCCAGCTCCCTGGACCCCAGTGGCAGGCATTACAGGCAGGCTGGAGGATGGGGGGAAGCCAGCCCCATACCTCCAGCACAGACAGGGTCCTAGCAGCCAGGCTGCAGGACTAGGGTACAGTAGTTAACCAACCAGACATTGTTTAAATGTAATGACCTACAGTGTGTTGTAAGGCACTGCAGTGCCTAGGTATGTGGAGCCTGTGCAGGCTCAGAGTGTATTTAAATGTATAACATGTACAGTGTGATTTAAATGTAATGTATTTAAAGGTAAATTGCACTTACTTGGTTGTGTGTCCCAGGAGGGGGTAATCCATGGCTGTGCAGGCTGATGGATTCTCCCAGACCTTTTCCCCAAAAACGGAATGCTTTCCCATCCAGCCTCACACTTCCAAGGGGCACAGGGAGAGAGAGAAGCAGCTCAGCTATGAAACAAGCTGAGTGGTTTCTTGGAGCTCCATGGAGATCACCCGTAGTGGCCAAGAGACCTGGACCGGGGAGCCAGGCTGCCCAGCTCTGGAGCCCAAATCCAGGCTGCAGGCAGTGAGATGGGTCCCGGGCAGGTTTCTGGAAGTCAGATTTAGGAGGGAAAACTTCCCCCAGCCAGACTGAACGGCACCGGGGAGTATCCTGATTCTCCAAGATGGGAGAGTCAAAGGAGACCGACCACTCCCCACTGTCCATAGGGGACAATGTTAGCTGTGCATGAGACCAAGGCATGCACAGCTCATGGGTAAACATTGATTGGTTGTGCACCACAGGGCGGGCTTACCCCCTGTGGTAAGGGGTCTTGGAGAGGGATAAAAGGAGGGCAGTTGGCCCATAGGAGTGTGTATTGTAACATCTTATTCTGCTGAAAACATCTGATTGTATGTTGTTGCCCCTAGCAATAGGGAGGAGCCTTTTTAAAGGTTATTGAGCAATAAACATCATTGCCTCAAGAAGACTGCTTCATCTTGTGACCAACAGGGTTAGGCCAAACCTAGCTCCGTTCTCCGGCTGTCCAGGGAAGCACCTAGCGTCTCCAAGCTCCGCCTTCCGCCAGCTACCGGTAGAGGCCTAGCAAGTGGCTAGTGGGGATTCGTCAGCACCACACAGCTATGGTAAGGCAGTGCGTCGGCACATACAGAGCAGAACCGTGGTTCCAAACGCCACGGCAGGTTAGGAGTTTGGTGGTGGCAGCGAGAACCCGCCCACAATGCAGTGGGTGGAGTCAGTAACAGGCGGTTACTGACGGTAAGCGGGAATCCCCTATGTGGTCAGGCCTCGTGCGGCTTGACCTTCCATTCTGTGCACAGCCAACGGGACGCAAAAGCGGCGAGTGCTTTCGTACGGTACCGTCCTGCCACAGAAATTGGTGGCATAGTGGTGGGATATTCCCAGGCGGCTTTTCATCACCCGATTGGAGAAGCCAAGTTACTCAGGAGAGGAGTAACTGCAGCGCAGGAGGACGCACAAGATGGCGGAATTCAGCGGAATGTCCAAGGGCGATCTGGAGATCGTGTGCCAGGAGAAGGGTGTGGATATCCCTTCCAACGCGTCCAGAAGCGTCATGAAGGCGGCGCTCAGGAGCGTGGAGGAGTCTCATCGGGCGGAGGTGGAAAGCACTGACGGCATCAGCATCGGAGAGGACGGCCCAACAGTGGACCTTCGTAAGGAACCGGTGAGATCCACAAGCCCCACCCCCTTTCACAGCAGCCATGTTTCCCAGCAATCCCTAGCAGGGCCAGGATCCCAACGTCCCAGGGGGGGCGGCCCGGATACCCTAGCAGATCGGCTAGCGGAATTGGGGGAAAGGGCAACGGAGCAAGAGCGCTTGATCATCATCCAGATGTGGCGTGATGAGCGGGCACCACAGGCCGTGGTACCCCGGGAGCCGTTGTCAGCTGTTGTACACAGATCAGGACGAATTCAGTTTGCCAAGTTTGCAGACAGTGACGGGGACATTGATGGACATTTGCAAGTCTTTGAAAGGACTTGTAAACTACATGATCTACCCAAGTCAGAGTGGGTGAGACACCTGGTGCGCACTCTGCATGGAGAGGCCTTGGAGGCCTATCGAGGAGTGGCGACGGAGGACTGTGGGAACTACGACGAAGTCGCGAAGGCCCTCCTTCAGCGATTCTTCATCACTCCAGAGTCTTACAGGAAGAAGTTCAGAGACTTGCCCAAGAATCCTAGCAGCACCCATGAGCAGTTCGCCACCCAGCTGCGGCAGTACGTGGTGAAGTGGGTGAAGGATTCGGAAGCCACTACATGGGACGCACTGATCGACCTGATCTGCAGGGAGCAGTTCTACCGCAGGTGCGCCCAAGAAGTGAAGGAGTGGGTGCTAGATCGGGAGCCACCCAGCTTAAAAATGGCTGCCCAATTAGCCGACAAATATGTGGCAATTCGGCCACGGGGGCAGAAGCGCCCCGCCAGCAGACAGCTCCAACAGACTGTACCACCAAGGGGACCACCCTCTTCAGCTCATCAACCCCAAAGACAAGCATCTTCCAACCCGGGTGCTCTTGGCCAGCAACCGCACCGCAGCGTCCCTGCAACTGATCAGAGATCATCGGTGCCACGACTGGAGAAGAAGTGCTACGGCTGTGGGAAAATCGGACATCTGAGGATGAACTGCCCTGCATCCCAAGCACCCCAGACTCGTGCCCCAAATCCGAGTGCTGGAGCCCGGATCGCTTGTTTGACGAGAGGAGATGAGCCTACCGAGACTGTTTCCCCTCCAGTCAGTCCGATGGAGTGTGGCGAGAGACAGGTGCACTCTGCGGAGAGAGTCACCTGCATGGCCAAACAGCCCCTACACAACATGTGGAGTCACCTGCAGCCAGTCCACGTGGGACCCCTGCAGGGAGAAGGCCTAAGAGACTCTGGGGCCTCAATCACTGTGGTGAGCCCCCACCTTATAGATCCTGCTGCAGTATTGCAGGGTCGCACTGCCACGGTCACCCTGGCAGAAGGAACAGAGAAAGCGGTTCCCATGGCAAGAGTCTACCTGGACTGGGGAGCTGGACCAGAGTTGCGAGAAGTTGCCATCATGGATGGTCTCCAAACTGATGTGGTCCTAGGAAATGATCTGGGTGGTGGGATCGTCACTACGTTTGTTGGCGCCATTCCCCGGAGTCAAGTTCCAAACCCGCCGTTGACATCAGCTACTCCAGCACAGCCCAGCCCAGAGGAAAAGACTACAGCTGCTAGACAACTGCCAGCACAGCCAACCACAGCATCAACCAGCCCAGAGGAAAAGATTACAGCGGCTAGATCAGCACATCGACCCCGCATACTTTTTGCCTCTGGTATGCCCACGTCCACTAGCAACGCAGAGGATGTCGGTTCCAGCTCGTTTGATCCTGTGGGTGTGCCCAATGATGCTCCTGACCCAAGTGGTTTGCCAACTCCGGCGGTGAGTATGAGAAACCACACTGATTTTTCCATGACTGACCCCTACCAGACTGACCCTAGTAGTCCCCACCTAGATCCCCCTGTAGAGTGTCCCAATTTAGGAGAGATTGAGGGCCACAGGCAGGAGTTTAGGGAGACTCAACTCTCTGACCCATCCCCGAAAGGCATGAGGCGCCACTCTGGCAGCGGCCTTGACAGGGTTGGGGCAGGAAGTTTGTCCTGGCGGGAAGGGTTAAGGTACAGGGTAGCCAGGAAAGTGGGAGGGGATAGACCAGATAGGGAATGTGTCCAACTGGTCCCCCCAGGGAACTTTCCTGCGCAACCGGTGTCGGTTGCCAGCGAAACCCCTTTGGACAGTAACCCGGAGACAGACCGTACCCTGAAGTGCCTGACACAGAGCTTACCCTGGTCTGGAATGTCGGATGACGCCCAGACCAAATGTAAGGCTGGTGCCATGCGTTGGCAGCCGGGGCACTCCAGCGTTTGTGTTGTCTCTGGGCCTCTGCCCATAGGAGAACCCTTGCAGCAAGTTGCTGTGGACATAGCAGGTCCCCTGCCTGTGCGCAGTAGATCAGGGAAGACACACAGCCTCCCTGTAGTGGATGCCACACAGGATCCAGAGGCTGGTGGTCTGGCCGCCATCACTGTGGCACAGGTAGCGGATGAGGAGGGAAGAGTAGGCCTAGGTGACAGGGTAGGTTTCCCGAGTCATAGGTCGACAGAGGAGGATTGGAGGGCAGGTCTGACAGTTAGGGCAGACAGTTGCCAGATAGGTATGATGGAGGTGCAGTGCCTGGGGCACCATGTGGGAGGAGACAGGGGTAGGCCCAAACCAGAGGGGGTGGAGGCAACCAGAGGCTGTCCCCGACCCACATCACCCAGACCGGTACTGACCTTAGAACCTGTAAGGCCCTACGGACATGTTGTCATTGACTTTAGTCCTGTAGTGAACCCCTTGACAGAGATGGCTAGGAAGGGCATTCCCAAGTCAGTGGACTTTGCACCCGCTTGCGAGTTGGCATTCCAGTCATTGAAGGAGGCTCAGGTACCCGCTCCAGTGCTGATGGCGCACATTCTTGACCAGGACTGTGTGTTACGAACTATTGCGCCACTGCACGGACTGGGAGCAGTACCGAGCCAGAAAGCCAGAAAGAGCCATATGGGCAGGAGCACCCTGTGGCCTGGTTGAGCAGTATACTGCTATTGTGGGAGGTGGGGTATGCCACAATTGGGACACCGTGGGTGGCACTTGTTTGTAACCGGCCCCCCACCGTGGTGACTTACCACCTACCTGTTAGGTGGCTGCAACCTACCTTGGGGGAATTGGACAGACTTTTTTGGTGGAGCCTTGAACTTGGACTTCAGGTGGACTATTTGAACATTGTGCACCCACGAAGAGAGGCCCACTACACTATGGATGAACTGTCTAGGCCAGAGCCTACACCCCCCCAGGTAGCGTTCCCTTCACCCCAACGGACTGCGGGACCAGGACCCAAATCGTTGGGACATGGGTCCCTGGTTGACCCGCTTGAATGGGGGGGGAGGAGTGTGGCCGGAGAGCCCCAGCCACGAGGCAAATGGCCGCCGCGGCACTGAAGGGGTTAACCCCTAGTGCCCGGCGCCATTTTAAAGGACAATGGGCGCTTGGCACCAGATTTGAAATGTGTTGGGCGCTAGGCGCCGTGTGTTATAAAATGTTTTAAAAATGTACTTTTTAGGGTGTGCCGTGATCCCGGACCCCTCCGGAGACCACGGCAGTGAGGACAGCCCCCGGCGCGCTCAGCAGAGTGTGCGTGCCGGGGGAGAGGGCAGCCGCCGGAGTCCGGGAGCTCCGCTCCCGGCAGCGATCGGTGAAGCCCCGGGCGCACCAACTGTGTGCGCGCCGGGGAGAAGGGAGAGCCGCCGCTGGGGGCCGGGAGCTCTGCTCCCGGCGCCTCAGCCCAGCACGGGTGGCCAGCCGCGGCAGCCGGGACGGACGTCCCGGGCTGCTAGCCGGTGAGGGGGGGTGCGCCGCAGCCCGGCTCCCCGCCGGACGCTGTGGCAAGGCCACAAGTCAGCGCCGCTCATGGGGACCGGGCTAGCCGGCTCCCTAGCGGCGTGGGTGAAATTAGGCTGCCGAGCAGGCTGATGAGTGCTGGGGTCCGGGAGCTACGCTCCCGGCGCCTCAGCGCTGCAACAGAGCCAGAGTCACGGCGGCCGGGACAAGTGTCCCGGGCCGCCGGGCTTCAGTACAGGGGGGTGCGCCGCTGCGTGCAGCGAGGCCACAAAGCGAGTGCCCCACTGGGGGGACAGGGAGAGCCAGCTCCCTGGACCCCAGTGGCAGGCATTACAGGCAGGCTGGAGGATGGGGGGAAGCCAGCCCCATACCTCCAGCACAGACAGGGTCCTAGCAGCCAGGCTGCAGGACTAGGGTACAGTAGTTAACCAACCAGACATTGTTTAAATGTAATGGCCTACAGTGTGTTGTAAGGCACTGCAGTGCCTAGGTATGTGGAGCCTGTGCAGGCTCAGAGTGTATTTAAATGTATAACATGTACAGTGTGATTTAAATGTAATGTATTTAAAGGTAAATTGCACTTACTTGGTTGTGTGTCCCAGGAGGGGAGAATCCATGGCTGTGCAGGCTGATGGATTCTCCCAGACCTTTTCCCCAAAAACGGAATGCTTTCCCATCCAGCCTCACACTTCCAAGGGGCACAGGGAGAGAGAGAAGCAGCTCAGCTATGAAACAAGCTGAGTGGTTTCTTGGAGCTCCATGGAGATCACCCGTAGTGGCCAAGAGACCTGGACCGGGGAGCCAGGCTGCCCAGCTCTGGAGCCCAAATCCAGGCTGCAGGCAGTGAGATGGGTCCCGGGCAGGTTTCTGGAAGTCAGATTTAGGAGGGAAAACTTCCCCCAGCCAGACTGAACGGCACCGGGGAGTATCCTGATTCTCCAAGATGGGAGAGTCAAAGGAGACCGACCACTCCCCACTGTCCATAGGGGACAATGTTAGCTGTGCATGAGACCAAGGCATGCACAGCTCATGGGTAAACATTGATTGGTTGTGCACCACAGGGCGGGCTTACCCCCTGTGGTAAGGGGTCTTGGAGAGGGATAAAAGGAGGGCAGTTGGCCCATAGGAGTGTGTATTGTAACATCTTATTCTGCTGAAAACATCTGATTGTATGCTGTTGCCCCTAGCAATAGGGAGGAGCCTTTTTAAAGGTTATTGAGCAATAAACATCATTGCCTCAAGAAGACTGCTTCATCTTGTGACCAACAGGGTTAGGCCAAACCTAGCTCCGTTCTCCGGCTGTCCAGGGAAGCACCTAGCGTCTCCAAGCTCCGCCTTCCGCCAGCTACCGGTAGAGGCCTAGCAAGTGGCTAGTGGGGATTCGTCAGCACCACACAGCTGTGGTAAGGCAGTGCGTCGGCACATACAGAGCAGAACCGTGGTTCCAAACGCCAAGGCAGGTTAGGAGTTTGGTGGTGGCAGCGAGAACCCGCCCACAACGCAGTGGGTGGAGTCAGTAACAGGCGGTTACTGACGGTAAGCGGGAATCCCCTATGTGGTTAGGCCTCGTGCGGCTTGACCTTCCATTCTGTGCGCAGCCAACGGGATGCAAAAGCGGTGAGTGCTTTCGTACGGTACCGTCCTGTCACACATGTACATTGCCAAAGTAAGAGCTACAGTCAGTGGTGTCACTAGGGGGGTGCGAGCCACACCATGTGACACCATCTGAAGTGGTGATACCAAAGTAGCTGATCTGATATTTTGGTGTTGCTACCCTCGGATGGTGTCACCGAACAGCGGTGGTGGATATTGCACCCATGCACATAGCATCCACTGTACTGGGAGACTGGGGGCTGTCCAGAGTGCTGGGGAGCCCCACAAGAATGAGAACGTGGGCGTGACAAACAGACCGTGACCCCTTTTGCATGTGCACTTGCTAGAGTAGCCTTGAATGGAAACTTCCATTATCTTAAAAGTTTTCCATGGTTCTCTGAGTATTGCTATTTTTTTCAGAAGACGTACAGTATGCAGAATTTCTCAGTTGTGATGACACCTATTGGTGCAGTAACTAAGAAAAGAGTGAACCGAGACATTTGGTTATCTGAGGCAGTACAAGCTTTTAAGACCGTATAAAAAGCTTTTGTTTCTGCTCCTATGCTTTGACACCCAGATACAGAGATGCCCCTTTTTTAGGAACATGGATCCAATGTAGTTGTAGGTGTATATATGGATCATAAAAAGATTCAGTTAACTGTATCAGTTAAAATACTAAATACTGGACAGGCTCACTGGGCCTTTCTCTAAGTTTGACTTTAACATTACATGTCACCAAGTTTCAAATAATCATGTTGTTTTTATTTTATTTCACTTTGGATTTGATTGGATTTGTTACTTATTTTTATACTGTAATTTGATGAGATAGTGGATTTAAGGGGAGGGATGAAACAAGTCGAAGGCGTGCCCTGTCCAAGAGAGCTTACATACTATAAGGAAAGGGGAAGGATTAGGCGACACAAGTAGTTAAGGTTGTAGGTATAAAGACCAGATTAGAAAGAGAACTGGTTGAATAGGTTGACTAAGTAAGTGTTGAGGGAGCGTTTGAAGCACTGGAGGTTGTGGGAGAGTGTTATAGAAGGTGGGAGAGCATTCCATAGGTTAGGGGTGTGGAGACAGTGGTCACCAGCTGACTGAAGTGGGTGGAAGGGTGTCTGGACTGAAATGAGGTTGAGATGTAACAGGGAGAAGAGACTGAAACCCTTTTAAAGGTGAGGTTAAGGGGTTTATTCTGTATCCTTTAGAGGATATGGAGCCAGTGGCAGTAGTGGATGAGGGTTGGTGTGATCAGGGCGGACGACTACATTCCCTATAACATTTCTTTCCTGCCCATTATCACTGCTCGGTGTACAGCAGCAAAAGGGCACATCAGGCAAGCAGAGAGCAGTGACCTGGGCTGGGGGAGTGGGGCTGCTGCTGAACAGCCAGTGGTAGTAAACAGGAGAGAATTGTTATTGGGGGATCAACTCAGTCACCCTGGATCAGCCCCTGACCAGTGGAGGGAGTAGCAGAGAGGGGTGGCAAAATGTAGAGGTTATATCAGGGCATATAAAAAAAGCTGTTCCATTCATACTGCATAGGGTGACCAATCACAGGATCGGGACTGGATTCAATCCCGGGATTAAAAACTCCAATCCTGGGGATTGCGGGATCAGGCGGCCCTTTAATGCCGGGCAGCATTGAGTGTCCTCGGGACGCTCAACGCTGCCCAGCTCCCTCCTCCCAGCTCCCCCTCCGCAGCATGACCTCTGACTCTGAGGTCACGCTGTAGAGTCACCTGCTGCTGAGCCCGATGGTATGGCGGAACCGACAACTCCTTCTAGCTCCACCCGGAAGTCACCGTGTCTGAAGAAAGTTTTCCACTCATCCGGCCCAGCAGTTTGGTGAGTGAATTATGTCTGCGGGGAGGGGCGGGGTGACACAGTAAGAAAACCAATCCCGTGTATCCTGGGAATCCTGGGATTGACCATTTTTCAATCACAATACCCGGGATTGAAAAAATGGCCACCCTGATACTGCAATAACTCTGCCAATATGATAAATATATAGAAATGTAATTTAACCCCAGGAAGCTGTAAGGAGCATGTAGCTTTCCCATCAAAAGGTATTTCCCATCAAGGTTATTAAAGTTGGAGTCTGGATCTTAAGGGTGTGATGGGCACAGGAAGAGATCAAAGACCATACAATATTTAATCTTTTTTGACACAAAAATTATATTTCTACCAGAGAAGGTCTCTAAGGTCCATAAATATACATGAAGTATTCTTTTTGGGGGGAGATGTATCAAACAGTAGAGAGAGATAAAGTACCAATCAATCAACTCCTATTTATATTCAAACACAGCCTGTAAACTCACAGACAATGATTGATTGGTACTTTATTTCTCTCTCCACTTTATCCTTCTCCAGGATTTGATGCACCTCCCCTTTGGTGTGATCTGGGTGCCTGTCATACAAGATGTACGAAAGCCATGAAATTAGTAACCACTTATCCTTCTTAATTGTAATCATGTTTGAGCTCATTTTACAGGGGTCATTGTGCTAAGTGAAGATAAGGGGGACAAGCAAAAAAGACAGGAATGCCCTCTACATATCACTTCTTAATATGTACTAAGAGCAGACTAGAGAGCTAAGAGTCTTATTAAAGAGCGCTAAGAGCAGGCTACAATATTGTGCTGCCATAGGAAATGCAGTGCTATGTGAGCAAGCCGTTACTAAGAAAAGAGGTCAGCTGTCTTCTCGAGCATTCACTTTGCCACCTGTAGCTACCATTATTTGCCTCTCCTCACTGGAGACACAGGAAGAGAGCTCTATGTCATTTTAACTGCTTGTCAAATTTGATAAAAAATTAAATTAAATTTCACTGCTGTACGGGACGGAAGAGAGGTGACTGCACAGTGCAATCAGCATGAAATGTGTCTGAGTTGTCACAGGCAATGGGGTGTCTTCACTCTTAACGTTCACTTTAGTAACAATCGCGGTAGCCGCCTCCTATTTTGCAACGATAGCAGGTGAAGCAGAAGCAGCTCTTTTTACAGGATAGGTAGAGTTTTAGTACATGGGACCTTTAATTATGACAATTAATGTGGGCATACAATTTTCCATGTACCTCCTACACATGGTAAATTTTGTCCATTTCCTGGAATTAGGTTAAAAACTACACAGGCTGTCCTAGCATAAAATCTGATTTATTAACCAACCAATCAGTCATCAGGGAGCTGGTCACGGCATTACTACAGAGGTGTGGTGTACCGGTGTAGGTGATAAATGGTGTGGGAGTAATTTGCTCTGTGTCAGACTTTGGGGATGAATCTAATTGAGAGTCTTCACCTTCTTTTATCAGATGTGCTCCCAGCTAGAATCAGTTACTGTATTTCTCAACAGTAACCCCTTTTATGAATTGGAGGATGCAGTGAAAAGCCCTGTAACATACCGTCAAACTTTTTACACATAAAAATCGGTACACATTAGGAAAAGGGGCGTGGCCACGGGTAAAGGGGGCATGGCCATGCCCCCTTTCCTATACTTTTAATGGAAATTTGGAGAGTCAAAAATCGGTACAGACCATAAAAAAAGGTACTGTACCTGCCAAAAAGGTACAGTTGGAGGATATGGTGTTATCACTGATAAAGGGCTTTTCACTGTTCCATGAATAGACCCCTTTATCTCCATTCACTTTATCTCTGTCCGAGGCTTAAGCCCAGTACACAAGGGGGAGATGTGTGCTGAGCAATCTAGCACAGACCGCTCAGCACACATCTCTCCCCCTGCTCAGCACTCAGCGCGATGTGTGCTGAGTGAGGGGTGGGTACGAGGGGGACGCTCATTTCACCCAGCGGTGCAATGAGCGATCACACTAGATTTAGCATGCATGCATGCCAAAGCTAGAGTCAGCAATAGCGATGTGCGGGACTGCGCATCGCTGTCGCCGCACACTACATACGGAGAGATGCGTGCTTAATTTCAAAGCAATCTATTGCTTAGAATTTAAGCACGGATCTCTCCGTGTGTACCCCCCTTTAGTTCATAGACCCCAAAGTGCCAACCAACCAGCTCCTAAATGTAATTTTTCAAACACAGCCATAACATGGCAGTACTCTATCTCTCTCCACTTTATGTTTCTCCAATAGACCCCTTAGTCTTGGAGAGAGATAAATTGGACGGAGAGAAAGAACCAACCACCTCCTGTCATTTTTAAAACGCTGCCTGTAATATGGCAGTTAGGAGCTGATTGATTGGTACTTTGGGCTAAATGTAATATCCTGCGAGAAGGAGAAGTGAAGGATTTTGTGCGAGTCTGGCTGGATTTGTAAAGCCCCAAACATTCACACTGCAAAACCAACCTAAGCAGAGATAGTGAAACAAAGTATGAAATGTGTGAGAGAGATTATAAATTAACTAAGTGAGGACATGTAGAATGAGAAAAGTGCTTAGGGCTGAGCCTATGGGGAGTGGGAGAGGGGGCACGAGGAGGTGGATGTTGTGATGGAGAAGGTTATTTTACAGGGGAAGGAAAAAACCAAGAGAGGACCACGTCACTGTGACTGAGTGGAGAAAAAGTAGATGTGGACTGTTGCAAAGGCTACTGAGTGGTCAAGAAGGTTGAGGACAGAGAAGTGACCCTTGTCACTTGGGACACATTGGTGACTAGAGTCAGAGTGCAGAGGGAGAAAGCCTGACTGGAGGGGACAGAGTGATTGTTAGCTGAGAAAAATGTGAAGAAGTGGGTTTAGACAAGTTTCTCAAGGGTTTTACAGGTGAAGGAAAGGAGAGATATAGGACTGTAATGTGACGGAGACGTAGCTTCAAGAGAGTGTTTTTCAGGATGGGAGGCACAAGTACAAGTTTGAAGGAGAAAGGGAAAATCCTAGAAAACAGAACAATTGTCCCACTCATGTAAAATACTACGATACACACTGCACTGATCGATAACATGTCCATTACATGACTGGCCCGTCCTAGAAACCCTGTATTTGCCCCTGTTACTATCATTGAAGAGCGGCAAGGACACCCAAAACTGCCTTTTAATTCTATTCTTAAACACATAATAGGGCGCAGCAGGGGAGGTTCCTGCGACTCCCGCAGACAGCCTGTGCTTCTCACTGTACCTGCTTAATTTTGATGACATTTTATAATAAAAACATACTCACTTGACCTGCTTCCCACTAGGTGCACTTAATCCCTTCTCTGTTCTCTAATGGGAATGCGCATACTGTTGCAACAGTGCAGAGCTCCAACCTTTTGGCCAGGACTGCGGAACTAAACTAGCCTTAGCAGTCTAGTGGCCACAAGGAGGGGGCATGTCCATGACTCATGGGTGTGTGGCCTCATGGCATGCCCCTGTATGCCAGGCAGCCGAGCAGAGCGACAGGAGGCGGAGTTCCTCAGCCATTCCCTGGCTCTGTTTGCTGTGAAGCAGGGCAGCACTGCTCCGCCAGGCTTTTATTATTATTTAGTTATTATCAGTTATTTATATAGTGCACACATATTCCGTAGCGCTTTACAGAAAATATTTGGTCATTCACATCAGTCCCTGCAGTGGAGCTTACAATCTATATTCCCTACTACATGTACATGCACACACATTCACGCTAGGGTTAATTTTGTTGGGATCCAATTAGCCTGCCATTGTTTTTTGGATTGTGGGAGGAAACCAATGCAAGTACAGGGACAATATACAGCTCCACACATGGTGGGAATTGAACCCATGACCTCAGTGCTGTGAGGCAGTAATGCTAACCATTACACCATGGGAACTGCCCTTCTAGGGTAGACCGGACCATTTGCCAGAAGTGCCAGATGGTCAGTCCGGACCTGCTGGCTCCTCATCCCCACAGCTGCAGAACCTGTAGCCTCCTGCCTTCACTGTGACTGTAGCTGCAGCACTGTAAGGTCCATCTGCAAGTGGTGAGTGGGGGTATAACTGTAGCGTGTGCTGTGCGCCATACAGTGCGATCTATGCGACCAGTATGCATGAATAATTGCAAATAGAAACGTAAAGGACAGCTCTTCCAATAAGAGCTGTCTTTTGTATTGTGAGGGCTTTCAGGTTTATGTACCTGGAGTACGACTGTGCATGCATGGCCACCAGAGGCGGATTTACCGCTATGCAACATAGGCACTCGCTTAGGGCACAGCTGGTCTCAGGGGGCCCACGGCTGTGAAAGTGCAATGCATCACTTTGATTATATGCAGCCGCTCACCACAGGCCGTCAGTCCCCTGCAGCTGCTATTGGACCAAATGTAATAGAGTGAGAGTTTCAGAAAGTGAGAGATTTGGTAAGGTTTTAAAAAAAAATTTTTTTAAAGTGGCAATCATGTACACTGCAAAACCAGCTTGATCTTACTGTGTAAATGATTGCCACTTTAAAAAAAAACTGCAAAACCTTACCAAATCTCTCACTTTTTGAAACTCTCACTCTATTACATTTGGCCCATGGTGTTGTCTTAAGACCCATCCAAGCCGAAGAGGAGTATTGCAAGGTAGTGGGGGGGGGTTAGTGGAACAGTCACAGGGTGAGGGAGGGTCCGCCGTATGTGCCAGTGGCAGGCTTAGCAAGGAAGAAGGGGGTAATATGCCCCCCCTTTCCCCAGGTAAGTGTAAGTGTGGGGAGGTACTGCATAACAAGGAAGCGTGGCACCGCCCCGGTGCTGGGCCTTCGAGCTGGTTTTGGAATTGGAGCACAGGAGTTGGATGAGGACAGAAGGGCATCTGCAGTGACAGATCCCTTTCCTCTGCCTCCATAACCTCATAAGTATCGCAGGCATGGCAGTGTGCTGGAGAAACGACTTCCCTTCATCACAGATCCCTTCAAGCCCCCCAATGGTGCACCACACCCCCTATCTGGTCCCAATGGGATCCCTGTCACTGACTCTGCACACGTGCAGAACTCTGCGGCCTGCTGCTTAAGTTGAACGTAGTGCTGCCTATAGAACGTAGCAGGGGGCACAGCTGGCAGCTTACCATGCAGTCAAGTTGACCTGCAACATTGTGCACCAAGCTCAACGCAAGGTACAAGTTCCGGGTCCTTAGAGTCATCACAGGGTTGGGCTAAAGGACCTTTCCAAAATCTTACTGTAACCCTAACCACCCCTGCTGTATCCTAACCCTAATTTCCCTCCAAAACCTCCCCTCTAACAGCCTAACCCTCCCCTGCCTAACCTAATCTTAACCTCCCCTCCAGCAACCTAACCCTTACTTAATCTCCTGCAGCCTAACCCCTCACCCCTGGAGCCTAATCTACCCTCCGGCAGCCTAAACCTAACCCACTCTCCTGCTGTAGCCTAACCCTAACCTACTCTCCTGCTGTAGCCTAACCCTAATCCCTAATCCAGGCACCGGGATACGGTCATTAGGTCGACACCACTTAGGTTGACAGTCATTAGGTCGACCACTATTGGTCGACATGCATTTGGTCGTCAGGGTCATTAGGTCGACAGGGTCATTAGGTCAACATGTACTAGGTCGACAGTTCAAAAGGTCGACATGAGTTTTTCACTACTTTTTTTTTGTACTTTTTCATACTTTACGATCCACGTGGACTACAATTGGGAATGGTAACCTGTGCAGAGTGCAGCGAGGCACCTTGCCCGGAGCATGGCGAGCGAAGCAAGCCATGCGAGGGTACATGGTGCACTAATTGGGGTTCCTCGTCACTTTACAAAGAAAACGACACAAAAAAAATCATGTCGACCTTTTGACCTGTCAACCTAGTACATGACGACCTAATGACCCTGTCAACCTAATGCATGTCGACCAATCGAGGTCGACCTAATGACTGTCGACCCAATGACCCATACCCCAGGCATCTGCAGCCTAACCTACCCTCCTGCCGCCTAATCCTAACCTCTCACAACGCAGTCGCACCCTAGCCTACCCTCCTGCAGCCTAACACTAATCCCTCACCCAGGCACCTGCAGCCTAACCTACCCTCCTGCAGCCTAATCCTAACCTCTCACCCATGCAGCATAACCCTAACCTACCCTCCTCCACCCTAACCCTAATGTTGAGACTGAATTCAACCAGGCTAAAGGACCTCTGACAGCAGGGGGAGGAGCAAGGCTGGAATGTGGGAACCAATGTGTATTAAAGGGAATAGATGTTGACGCGGATAGTGAAATTGCTAGCTCACCGACATTGCTCCTCCCCTTGCCATCGTGGATCACATGGTTGTGAAATCAGGTCCTTTAGCCTGCTTGGATCTAGCATCTACCCTAACCCTAACCTCCCCTCCCGCAGCCTAATCCTAACCTGCCCTGGGTGTGCCCCCTGTTCTTTGGGTGCAGGGGGAGCCCTTGGTGTGAGGTAATCGGCCTGGTGTCACCCCTGGTTGGTACTGTATCATATAAAGGGGAAGTGATATGGGGCGGAATGCCCTCAATGGCCCCCCATCCTTTATAGAGGAGCAGGCGGTTGCGCATGGTGCTTTCATGAGGATCATGTGTGCTGGGAGAGTGTGTGAAAGCCTTGGAGGGGGTGTCAGTGAGTGATGGGAAGGGGCAGAGGCATGCTGGGATGGTGCTGCCTGCTACAATGAATGGGGTGGTGGGGCCTGCTTGATACAATCAGTATGGGCAGCTGTGGATTGTTTGAGGAAGGAGGCCCCAAATCTATGTCTTGCTTAGGGCCCCATTAGGTCTAAATCCGCCTCTGGTGTCCACCGGCTGCGCATGTGCAAACCACAGGGGGGTCAGAGAGAATAGACAATGCATCTATAAACAGTGTAGCCTATAGGGTATAAGATCCGGTAAGGTTTGTTTCTGGAGCTTTGTACATATGGGGAATGGGGATGAGGTTGAAATGCCAGCATACGGGATCCTGTTTGTCAGAATACTGGTGCCAGAATGCCAACGCCGGAATCCCAACTGGCAGAATCCCGAATTTACTGTAAGTATACCAGGCATAGGCAGAATAGGCAGTTGCCTAGGGCATCTGACAATTCCCAGGGTATCTGGGCTGGCTGGAAAGGCTTGGGTACTGTCTCGGCTCATACCGGCCAAGACACGGTCTTACTGCAGCCAGCATACAAAACCAATCTCCCGGAGGCTGCTGCCAGCGCTCCCTCCCCTTATGTCCTCCGATGCTCCTCGCCTCCACACCGTCCCTGTCAGTACACCATGATTCGCTCCCATGTTCCAAGCCTGCGTACTTTTACATGTGCACACATGATCACTTTGCAACCCCCCTGTCAGCACCCACGACAACCATGAACCCCACATGCACACATATTAGAGTAGCAGCGTGCCCATAGCAGAGTAGCGGATCCCTGTCAGCCCGGGATCACAGCAATGGAGGCAGTGCAGGAGGAGGATCAGGAGGATCGGTGCTGCATCAGCCCTGCTGCTTATGCCGGTAAGAGAGTCTTTCTCTCCTGCGCTGACAGTCTTCAGGCCAACAGTCCTGCTTTACTACAATAGATGCCCCCCCCCCCCCCCCCCCCTGCGAAATCTCATATACTGTAGTGTTAGTGTGTATAGAATGAACCCCTGTATAGTGAGGTGAGTACAGACAAGAGAGGTACTGTACTATGAGGTGAGTACAGACAAGGGGGGAACTACAGTATTAGTAGAGTACAGATAAGGGAGGAGCACTATGATGAAAGTTCGGCAAGGGGGGGGGACTATGACAAGAGTACAGACTAGGGAGGAACTATGAGGAGCTAACAAGGAGGGCACTGTATGGCAAAGTATATTTATTTGAGTACTTATAGACTGAGAATTCAGTCAGAATTTTACATTATAATTTAAGGGGTGCCATTTTTTTTTATTTGCCCTGGGCGCCTTTTACCCTAGTTATGTCTCTGCCCTCTTCCAGCCAACCAGTGTCTCCCTGTCACCCTCTATCACCCTGTCACCCACTATCTCCCTGTCTCCTCAGTCACCCACATTCTCCCTGACACTCAAATTCTCTGCCACCCGCTCTCCCCCTGTCATTTTCACCATGTCACCCCCTATCTCCCTATCACCCTCTCACCATATCACCCACTATCTCCCTGTCACCCCTGCCTCCCCAGTCACCCACTATCTCCCTGTCACGCTCTACCAGTCACCCACTATCTCCCTGGGGAACTATGATGATAGTACAGACTAGGGAGGAACTATAAGGAGATAACAAGGAGAGGGCAATGTATGGCAATGTATGTTTATTTGAGTACTTATAGAACATGAGAATTCAGCCAGAATTTGAAATTACAATTTAAGGGGTGCCATTTTATTATTTGCCCTGGGCGCCTTTAACCCTAGTTATGCATCTGCCCTTTTCCAGCTACCCAATGTTTCCCGGTCACCCTCTATTACCCAATGTCTTTCTGTCACCCACTATCTCTATTACCCATTATCTCCCTGTAACCCTCACCGTGTCACCCTTGCCTCCCCAGTCACCCACTATCTCCTTGTCACCCACTCTCTCTGTCACCCACTATCTCCTTGTCACCCTCTCACCATGTCACCCACTATCTCCCTGCCACCCTCTCAACATGTCACCCACTATCTCCCTGTCACTGCTTCCTCCCCAGTCACCCACAATCTCCCTGTCACCCTCTACCAGTCATCTTCCAAGGTGCACCAGCCAGAATATTGCCTAGGGCATCAAAATATTTAGGGCCGTCTCTAGGGTTAGGGTTAAGGTACTACAGGGGTGGAAGGGTAGGGTTAGGCTATGGAAGGGGAGGGTTGGGGAGTGGAGAGAGTGTTAGGGTTAAGGGGAGGGTTAGGATTAGGGTTAGTTTACTGCAGAGCCCCTGTCGGGATTTTAGGCAGTCGGGATGCCGACATCTTTATTCTGACCACCTTCATCCTGACTACCGGCATCCCATACCCAACCCTGGGGAATGCGGCAAACCTGCAAAAATGGTAATATTTGGAGTTTTGACCACATTATGATTTAACCCTTGGTAAATACCGCCCCAAGGCTTGATATATTGGCCCTCATTCCGAGTTGTTCGCTCGCAAGGCGATTTTAGCAGAGTTACACACGCTAAGCCGCCGCCTACTGGGAGTGAATCTTAGCTTCTTAAAATTGCGAACGATGTATTCGCAATATTGCGATTACAAACTACTTAGCAGTTTCTGAGTAGCTTCAACCTTACTCGGCATCTGCGATCAGTTCAGTGCTTGTCGTTCCTGGTTTGACGTCACAAACACACCCAGCGTTCGCCCAGACACTCCTCCGTTTCTCCAGCCACTCCCGCGTTTTTTCCGGAAACTGTAGCGTTTTTATCCACACGCCCATAAAACGCCGTGTTTCCGCCCAGTAACACCCATTTCCTGTCAATCACACTACGATCGCCGGAGCGAAGAAAAAGCCGTGAGTAAAAATACTATCTTCATAGCAAAATTACTTGGCGCAGGCGCAGTGCGAACATTGCGCATGCGTACTAAGCAGAAAAACGCTGCGATGCAAAGAAAAATACCGAGCGAACGACTCGGAATGAGGGCCCTTGTTCACAAAAATGCACAGACCTGTGCAGTGCCATCACAAATTCACTGTATATTTATAGATTAACTGTGAACTTTTAGTTCATTAAAAGCAAGTTGTCAAAACACATTTCTCTTACGTCCTAGAGGATGTTGGGGTCCACATTAGTACCATGGGGTATAGACGGGTCCAATAGGAGCCACTGGCACTTTAAGAGTTTGAGAGTGTGGGCTGGCTCCTCCCTCTATGCCCCTCCTACCAGACTCAGTTTAGAAAATGTGCCTGGAGGAGCCGGACACAGCTAGGGGAGCTCCATAGGAGTTTTTCTAGTTTTGTTGATTTTTATTAGAGTTAGGCACAGGGAGGCTGCTGGCAACAGCCTCCCTGCTTCGTGGGACTTAGGGGGAAAGTAGTGTCCATCCCTGAGAGGTTGATGGCCACTATCTCCGCTGACAGGACACTGAGCTCCTGAGGGTGATGATCGTTAGCCGCCAGAGGCGACCGCTCACTCCTGCAGCATGCCGCCACCCCCTAACAGAGCCAGAAGCTTTCAGTGTGAAGATGGCGGCAACAGGGTGGGAGCGCAGTACTAACTGCGTTTCGGAGGCTCAGCGGTACATAGTGCGGCGCTATGAGGGGCGCCCTGAGCCAGCGCCTATACCCAACACTGGTCACCAAGGCTATCAGGGACCTCGGTAACACTGCCAGCACATTTCCTCAGGCCAGTATAAGGAAGTGAAGAGCGGAAAGCAGCGCCATGTTCAGGCGGCGGAGCTTCTTCTCAGAGCGGACCCATCAGCGTTCAGCATCATTTTCCTGCCTGCAGATCCAGTACAGAGACGCTGAAAGGGAGAGCTGTCCCTCCAAGCAACTCCAGCTATCCTGTATGGTACCAGGGGGTTGTAGAAGGGAGGGGAGGCTGTAAACTTACTGTGTAGTATATTAAGTTACACAGTCAGCGCCAGATAGTTCTATATATATACATTGGAAGCTCTGTGTTTCTCTGTGGCATAGTTGGGGGAAAACTGTGTCTGTGTGTGTGGGTGTTTGTTTCTCACATAGCCATGTCTAGGGACTCCGTTTCTTATGCTGCAGAGGACATTTCCTCTCAGGAGGAATCCATTCCATGTACACAGGAATGTAATGTTTTGTCTCAGATCTCTATTACTGAGCCTGAGTGGTGGACCTCTTTTAAGGAAATGATCTCTCAGATCTCTACTAGGGTAGATCATACTGAGACTGAAACTCAGGTATTAAAGAAGTCTATGGCTGCTTGGTCAGGTTCTGTCCCTATTCCTTCAAAATCCCCTAGCATATACCCACAAAAGTATGCACTTGCCCAGATTATGCAAGATGACATGGATACCGACTCTGACACGGCTGACGATGATGGGGATGTGCTGAGGGGGGAAGCATCCCTGGCTATGGGGGTGCAGCTCATAATTGAGGCTACTAGAGATGTTTTAAACATTTCTGACACAACACCTGAGCAGGTTGAGGAGGCTTACTTCACAGATAATAAAAAAGCCTTGCTAACCTTCCCTGCGTCTAAAGAATTAAACGCTTTCTTTGAAAAATCTTGGGAGAACGCGAAGAAAAAATTCCAGATCCCCAAAAGGGTCCTGGATGCTTTTCCCTTCCCTGAGGAGGATAGAAAAAAATGGGAAAACCCACCCATAGTTGACGCATCTATTTCCAGACTGTCAAAGAAGGTAGTTTTACCTGTCCCTGGGTCTACCGCATTAAAAGAACCGGCTGATCATAAGATTGACACTACGCTCAAATCCATATACACTGCTTCAGGAGTGGCATTGAGGCCAACTATTGCCTGGGCATGGATCTCTAAAGCTACAGTAAAGTGGTCAGGCACATTACTAGAGGACTTAGATACAATGGACAGAAGTGACATTGAACTGTTTTTACGTAACATACAGGATTCTGCGGGGTTCATGGTGGAATCCATGAAGGACCTGGGTACGCTGACTGCAAGGATATCTTCCATGTCTGTCTCAGCTTGCAGGGGACTCTGGCTAAGCCAATGATCTGCAGATGCAGAATCCAGGAGAAGTGTGGAGAACCTACCCTACACAGGTCAGGCTCTATTTGGGGAAGCATTGGATGCATGGATTTCCATGGCAACCGCGGGTAAGTCACATTTTCTTCCCTCAGCTACGCCTTCTACGAAAAAACAATTTTCTTCCTGTACATCGCAGTCCTTTTGGATCGCTAAGACAAAAAAGTCCAAGCCTCCTACCACCTTCTTTAGAGGTGGTCGTGCAAAATCCAAAAAGCCTGCTCCTGCAGGCTCCCAGGACCAGAAACCTGCTTCTGGTTCCTCAAAATCCTCAGCATGACGGTGGACCGCGAAGCCTGGAGTACGGGCTGGTGGGTGCGAGGCCCAGACGTTTCAGCCATGTCTGGGTGTCGTCCGGCCTCGATCACTGGGTACAGGATATTGTGTCCCAGGGGTACAGACTGGAGTTTCAGGAACTCCCGCCTCACCATTTCTTCAAATCAGGCTTGCCGGCTTTGATGACAGACAGGGCCATCCTTCGGGAGGCCATCCAAAAATTGGAAAAGTCAGAGGTCATTGTTCCAGTTCCACCACATATGCAACACATGGGTTTCTATTCTAACCTTTTCATGGAACCGAAACAGGATGGTTTGGTCAGACCAATTTTGAACTTGAAATCGCTAAACCCTTATCTGAGAGTGATCTCAGGTCTGGAGGAGAGGGAATTTCTGGTATCCCTGGATATCAAGGATGCATACCTCCACATTCTGATTTGGCTGCCGCACCAGGCCTATCTCATATTTGCACTGTTAGACAGTCACTATCAATTTCAGGCACTGCCATTCGGCCTCTCCACAGCACTGAGGGTGTTCACCAAGGTGATGGCAGAGATGATGGTTCTCCGCAGACAGGGGGTGAACATAATTCCATATCTGGACGCAGAGGCGTCACTAGGGTGGGTGTCACCCGGTATGGTAACTCATGGTGTCACCCCATTACCTCCTTCCATATCACACCACACGGAACCCTTAGTAATGTTTTTGTACTAGTTTTACTTATAAATCACAAGGAGGGCTTTGGTGCAGCTCTGGTGAGGTCCACCATTTGAAATCTGCCGCGGACCGGCAGCCAATAGGAAGCGGCCACTTCTGATTGACTGCCGGTTCCAGAGCTCCAATAGGCGCTTGAACAGCGTGGAATTGGAATGGCGGCTGCAGTGGCGGGGGTTTTCAGCGCTCGAAGTGCTGGTATGCCATACCAGTGTATACTGGCCCACCTCAAGCATATATTTAATTAACTGACAGTGTATAATATTTTAGATCTGTAAATACTAACTTATTATCAAACTATACACACTCAGCTGGCAGCACATTTTCACCCCACAATCGCTGTGCTTATTTCTAGGGCACTGTGTCACTCCCCCACCCTTGCACACTTTAAACCAATGTGTCACCCCATGCCCCCCCATCAACCCTAAACGCTGTGTCATCCAACCCTCTCCTTCCAATTCATGACTGCCTGTTGTGTCCCAACAAATCTGAGCTGCTTACCTGACCCATGAACCAGGTGCAGCTGTGCCCCTTCAGTGTCTGTGGTGAGTTGGCCTTCTGTGGTCTCCCGTCATCGATGCTGATAGGCATGGGTACAGGTATACCGCCCATCCCTCTCCGCAATGTCTGGGTCAGCCTGCCTCTTTATGTTTAGCAAACAGCTCCCCTTCCAGTGCTAACCCCTGCCCTGATGCTATTGGCTCCCAAACTTCCCGCTCCGCCCACACACTATCCCTCCCCTCGAACAGAGCTCACTTGTGCTTTGCCGTCTACTGCGCGGCGCCGCAGCGCCAGATCAACTGAAGTCAGGGGGACCTAGCAAAGCGGGGCCGGAGAGCACCTCTCCAGCTCGCCGCTTCCCTGCTTTGCGCCGGGCCTGGTAAGCAGTACGGACGGACCCAGCCGCGGCGGAGTATTGCAGGCGGGGATGTGTGACTTTGAATCAGCAGGGGTGCGATCGTAACTGCAGTGCCAGGGACCTGAACCAAGCACTGCAGTTACGATCGCACCCCTGCTGATTCAAAGTCACACATCCCCGCCGCGGCTGGGTCTGTCTGACAGTGACAGCGGGTAGAAGTGGGTGTGAACAGTGCTGCGGACATGTGTCTCGCCTCTCAGATTAATGGAGGGGGGTGAGATGCGAGTGTGCGGCTCTATTTGGTGTCACCCCATTGAAGGGTTACACCCTGGTGCGGGCCGCACCCCACGCACCCCCCTCATGACGCCACTGTCTGGACGATCTGCTGATAAAGGCATCGACCAGGGAGAAGTTGTTGCAGTCAATTGCTTTCACGACTCGTCTGCTCAGGGAACATGGTTAGATCCTGAACCTTCCAAAGTCACATTTGGAGCCGACAAGGAGATTGTCTTTCCTGGGGATGATCCTCGACACGGAAGTGCAGAGGGTGTTTCTGCTGGAGGAGAAAGCATTGGTGATTCAAACATTGGTACGGGATGTCCTGAAGCCAGCTCGGGTATCAGTTCACCAGTGCATTCGCCTTCTGGGGAAGATGGTTGCCTCCTACGAGGCTCTACAGTACGGAAGATTTCATACTCGATCTTTCCAACTGGATCTCCTGGACAAGTGGTCGGGTCTCATCTACATTTGCACCTGCGGATTCGTCTGTCGCCAAAAGCAAGGATTTCACTACTCTGGTGGCTGCAGATGTCTCACCTTCTGGAGGGCCGCAGGTTCGGGATTCAGGACTGGATCCTTCTAACCACGGATGCAAGTCTCCGGGGATGGGGCGCAGTCACTCGAGGGAAAACCTTCCAAGGAAGGTGGTCAAACCTGGAATCCGGTCTTCCAATAAACATTCTGGAACTAAGAGCTGTGTACAATGGTCTTCTTCAAGCAGCAAATATTCTGCGAGATCGAGCCATTCAAGTGCTGTCGGACAATGTAACGACAGTGGCCTACATAAAATACATCTGCTGTGCACTGCTGGGCGGCTCCTGGCTCTCGGGACCCTTCTGGATGGCTGGGATCTCCCTCCATGGCTCCTGGAGGATCAGGTACCCCCTGCAAGCCCTGGCGGCGGCCATCTTCCCTCACCCAAGTGTTGGCTGCTTTTCTCCCCACTGCCCCAGTGACTGCTCCCACATGCTGTGCATTTCAGTTTTCCTCCATCTCTCCCTGCAGGAGCTATTGCTGCTCTGACCCCCCTCTTTACAGTATTGGGCTATAATATTTGTTGCTGGGGCTCCCTGACATTTTATTACTGCTTTGAGCCTTCCTGTATTGCAATCTACAATCCGGGTGCGCCATTTCCTGGTCATTAACTACTACTACACCTGCATTATGCTCCAGTCTTCTATGATACTACTGCGCAGGGGAATGCGCTGCTAAATAATTATGGGCGCTGCCCTGGGGGCTTCATGCTTATTTTCATTACACGTAATATGATGGATCACTAACTTTCTACGTTATTGCTCAGTTTTGACTTTTGGCCTTTTCTATTTCCGGGACTGTCACGCTCCATGCCTAGGTCCAAGAAATCTACGCCTTCTGCGGAGTTGTCTTCCTTTATTTCTAAGATGAAGCCTAGTGCATCTAAACCACCAGCCACCCCTCATCCTGCCCCTGTTTCGGAATCTGAGGAAGAATCGCCTGTTCTAGACCCTTCCATGGAAGAATGCATTTCCTCTATCCTTAATGAGATGAAGTCGTTGAAACAGGCGTTCCACTCAGAGATCCACAAAGCCATCTCTGGGCTTAAGGACGAGATCTCTGATCTTGGGGCTCGCACTAATGACGTTGAACAGAAAATTGATGAAGTCATTAATTTCCAGCAAGAGCTGGAACACTCTGTCTATGTTATGCAGGAAGACATTTACCTCCTCCAAGACCAACAGGAGGATGCAGATAATCGTGCAATACGTAACAATCTACGTATTAAATACATCCCGGAGTTGGTGGAACCAGTTCAACTGGAAGATTTCCTCCTCCGCTTTTTTCAACATCTCCTGCCGGACACTCCGCCTGAGCATTTCCTCCTAGATAGAGCTCATCGCTCCCTGTGCCAAAAGCCGTCACCATCGTCCCTTTCGAGAGACGTGGTCTTACGCTGCCACTACTTCAAAACTAAGGACAGAGTACTGACTGCTGCTCGTAACAAGGACATGTGTCTGTTTGAAACGCATAGACTGCTGGTGTTTCAGGACTTATCCCCTATTACTCTTAAGAGGCGCTTCGATCTGAAGGAATACACCCAAATCCTCAGGGAGAATCAAATCCGCTACAGATGGGGTTATCCCTTCGCCTTCATAGTGCAGCTTGATGGGAAGAGGCTACTAGCACGATCCAGGGAGGATGCCCACTGTCTTCTTTTGAAACTTAACTTGCCTCCCCCGGCACCTGACAAGCCTTCTCCCCCACAGGCTGCACCGGGTCTTCAACGCACCCCAAGCTCACCTCTTCCACAGCGAGCACCTCGACGCCTTTGGTCAACAGTCCTGGCAAAAACCTCTTCCAGACGTGACCCTCCGTGAACTTTCCTCCACAGCTGCCTTGATGGGTTACTGCATATCACTTCATACTGTTGTTTTCTAGTTTAGAGGTTTAAAGTTTCTTTTTTTTACTGAGCTTATATAACTGCCTATGTTTTTCCTGTTCACATGATTCTGATGTGGTTCATAATTGTCGTATGTTGCTCCGACCCCCATGGTTGCCCTATTAGTTTGTTTGTGGTAGTGGGTTCCTTGGTGTTCAGCGCCGCGCCCTCCACCGAGCCATTATAGTCGGTTTTGAGCATAAGGGAGATCTTCTCTCCCTTAATACCCCATACGGGAGCTCAAACGTGTGGACCCGTACGGTGAGTACAATGGGTCTTTGGCTCGGTTTATTGTTACATTTGTTTATTTTGCATTGTTCTCGATGTTTCTCTTCTCTTTTTCTCTTTTTCCTGCTTTCTGTTTCTCCTCTTACCTTCGTTTTCTTGGGAGACCAACCATGGGTCCTTAGGGGCGTTTTTGCTCTGTTCTTATTTATACTGCTATGTCTGTTAACGTAATAACTTACAATGTGAAGGGTCTCAATAGCCCCCAAAAGAGGACCAAATTATTTCTTTTTCTGAAACAGGTTGGGGGAGATTTGGTATTTCTCCAGGAGATGCATTTTAGAGGTACTTCCCATCCTGAATTACATTCTAGATGCCACCCAGTCATTATACATGCATGCGATCACACCCAGAAGAAGCGAGGGGTTGCCATATTGATACCCGCCCACTTACACTTGGAACCAGAAAAAATCATTAGGGACAAAAGGGTAGATTCCTTATCATAGTGGGCAAGCTTAATAATGTTCCCATCACTCTGGTTAATGTCTATGCCCCTAATGTTAATCAGGCCTCGTTCTTCGCCTCTTTAGATTCCAAGATTGCCCAATGTAGGAAAGGCGATATCTTAATGGCAGGGCATTTCAATACTAAACTCCACCACAGTCTCGACCGCTCCCCCTCCCACTTTCCCAGTCCCACACAAGCACTCGCAATTCTAGAGCCTTGCTGTCGCTACTTAAAAACCACCTACTATTTGATTCCTGGAGGGTTCTCGACCCCTTAGTTAAGGATTATACTTTTTTCTCACCAGTACATAATCTATATACGAGAATCAATATGATTATGATTGGGAGAGATTTGACCTCTAAGATCCAGAAAAGTTTTATTCATACAATTACGTGGTCTGACCATGCCCCGTTATCTTTGACTCTTTCCGGTTTGTCCCGCACTCTTCCTACCCCCCTCCTGGTCCCTTAATGATGCCCTCCTCCAACATGCTGATGTTCTGCCACAAATCACTCAGGTACTAACTGATTATTTTAGCTTGAATCAGACACCTGGTATGTCTGATATGATTCTGTGGGAGGCGCATAAAGCGGTCCTTCGGGGCCACTTCATGCAGATCGCAGCTAGGCTCACTAAACAGCGCTCCCAAAAGATCTTGGAGTTAACTGACCAACTCCAACCTCTGGAGGAAATTCATAGGTCTTTTCTCAACCCAGCTGACTTGGATCGGCTACTTAAAGTTAGGGGTGAACTTAATATGTTGTTATCTCAAAAGACGGAACAATGCCTTAGACGCCTTAACCAGATTTATTACGAAAAAGGGGATAAGGCAGATAAACTCCTTGCCAGGAAGTTGAGGGCTCAAATTTCTTCCAAAAATATCTTGTCTATTCGTACTAAACAGGGGGTACTGACTCATGATCCTGACCGCATTCTTGGTGAATTTGAGGAATTTTTATAAATCATTATATAATGCGGAAGCGGCTCCCTCACCTTCACTGAGGTTCGACGAGGGGATTGAATCCCTTTTGGATAAATGCAACTTACCATCACTGAGTGGTTCGACGGTGTCTCAGTTGGGTTCAGAGATAACTATTGAGGAAATAGACAATGCCCTTAAGACTCAGAAGCCAGGTAAGGCCCCCGGGCCTGAGGGGATGTCAATTATGTATTTTAAAAAATTTAAGGGGATTCTTCTGCCCCACCTCTGCAGGCTCTTTAATGGATTCCTTAGAGGAGACCCTCTGTCGCCCCGTAATTGCATTGTCTTAATTCATAAACTCGGGAAAGACCCCAACTCGTGTTCTGGTTATCGCCCCATCTCTTTACTAAATAATGATATTAAACTTTTTGCCAAAATCCTAGCTCTGAGGTTAAACTCAGTTCTCCCGCAATTGATACATGCTGACCAGGTGGGCTTCATCCCAGGCCGACAAGCTAGAGACAATACCCGAAGAACTATTAATTTAGTCCATCTTATTAACAAAGCTAGATTGCTAGAAGGATAGACTTCTCTCGCTTGATGCAGAGAAGGCTTTTGATAAAATACTGTGGTCCTTCATGTTTGCCACCCTGCGTAGGTTCGGCCTGGGCGGAAGCCTACTCCAGGGCATTCAAGCACTCTATTCCAAACCTTCAGCCAGAGTCCGGGTTAATGGCAAGGACTCTCTTTTATTCCAAATTAACAACGGTACGCGTCAGGGGTGTACCCTGTCACCATTAATTTTTGCTATGATTATCGAACCTCTGGCGTGTATGGTTAGGGCCAACCCTGATATTAAGGGTATATCAGCTGGTGACGAAGAGTTTAAATTATCATTATTTGCAGATGATGTTTTGTAAACTCTTTCCTCTCCCCATACATCCATCCCTAACCTGTTTAAAACTCTATCATCATATTCTTATTATTCAGGATATCGCATTAACTACTCCAAATCGGAAGCCCTTCCCTTGCATCTTAGTGAGGATACCAGATCTCTCCTTGCCGCTAACTTTAATTTCTCATGGCGCTCCAAGAAAATTAAGTACTTAGGTGTGTTCATCACGAATTCCTATGGTTCTCTATATTCTGAAAATTTCCCAACCCTTTTTAAATGTATTGAGTCTGATCTACGTGCCTGGGACAAACAGATTATAGCCTGGTTCGGAGGTATAGTCTCAGTGAAGATGAACATCCTACCCAGGCTTTTGTATCTGATTCAAACAATTCCGGTACGCATCCCCGCTGAGGCTTTGTGTCGAATGCAGAAACTCTTCCTAAAATTCATATGGTCTAGTAAACCTCCTAGAATTAGGACTTCCACTCTGGTACAGGACCCACTAGCTGGAGGCAGAGGTCTACCGGATATCCATAAATACTATCATGCAACCCACTTGAGCCAGGCTCTCGCATGGTTTTCTCCAGCGCCCCATTTGCCCTGGATACGAATCGAACTCTTGTCGGCCTCTTGTCTTGTCCACCTTGGTTTCCCTACTCACACCGGTCAAACCTACTCAGAAGATACAAACGTGCGCTCCCTCTACAAAACTCACTTGCTCCCTGTGGTTTTTCTGCATTCGGCATTATGGTCTCTCTACTTTCCCATCCCCCATCACTTCTATTTGGGATAATCAGGACTTTCCCCCTGGCTCCACCTTACGGTCCCATTAGTGGTTTCACCTGAACCCACGACCGGGACTGGTTTTTTATTTTATAGAAGGTTCCTCCTGGCGTTCCTTAGACTCTCTGAGTGACAAATTCGGCATTACCCAACCTGTACTTTACGAGTATCTACAACTCCGCTACTTTTTAAGTTACCTTCCTAAATCCAAGGTTATTCGCCAACTTACCCCTTTAGAACGTCTCTGTATTCATTCTCCTATGCGACAGGGTATTATCTCTATAATTTATGGTTTATTACGCTTTTTGAAATCAGCAGACACACTTCCCCATGAAAGTAAATGGGAGCAGGACCTGTGCCCTCCTCCTGTGGAGGATTCCTGGGAAATCATTAGACAAAATGTCGCCCAGTCCTCAATTTCCTCTCTAGTAAAGGAAAACTCCTATAAAGTCTATACCAGATGGTATCTGGTCCCAGCGACATTACATAGGATTTTCCCTGGGTCCTCCCCGTTGTGTTGGCGTGAGTGCGGTCAAATTGGAGATTTCAAACACATTTGGTGGTCCTGTCCCAAAATCCGTCCTTTCTGGGCCCAATTGGAAAATCTTATTGGATCTATTCTTTGTTCCCAGGTAACATTGGGTCCCTGGACGGCTCTACTGGGCCTTCCTTTGCCTAATATTAGCAGCCATGCGTGCAATCTGGTACTCCAAATTCTTCATGCCGCCAGATGTGTGATAGCTAAATGCTGGAAAAAGCCCACTATCCCCCCTATGAGCATGTTGCTGTCTAAAATATGGTACATCTCCACAATGGAGAAAATCACAGCTTCCTTACGTGATAGGTCGGATAAATATATGAGGATTGGGAACCTTGGTTCACTTATGCTAAATCCTCTACTGGCCGGGTATGAAATACTGTGTCAAAATTTTATTGCTCGGGTCCCAAAAGTCAAAAGTCACGATTTACTGTTCACTGTGTCTAGGTCTGAAGATAGTGTGGGATACCCCCCACGATGCGACTGTGTCTTGAATGCTCCCTTAGTGCTCCCCCATTCTCCCACCCCTCTTCTATCTTTCCTCCTCTTTTCATCTCTGTTCCTCTCTTTCCTTCTCTCTTTTTGTCTTTTGTTAAAACACAGAAAAACTGTTGTCGACATTTATATTGTATTGTTGATGAACTCCTCTTTTCTCATTTTGTTTCGTCATAGCCCATGGGATATCATGTATGTTATTTTGAATTTATTTGGAGTCATCATCTCCTATTTGATCTGCATCAGCTTCTTCGACTTCTCTTCAATAAAAATATTGCATTAAAAAAAAATAATCTTAAATCAACATAGATAATTCATTCAAATGCATATTAACACTTTATAGGCTATAGAAACACTGCAGTGTCTATTAATCAACTTTATAGCTCCAAAGTAATCTCAAAGTTCTTATACACTGCTCAAATAAAGTAAAGGGAACACTTAAACAACACAATGTAACTCCAAGTCAATCACACTTCAGTGAAATCAAACTGTCCACTTAGGAAGCAACACTGATTGACAATCAATTTCACATGCTGTTGTGCAAATGGAATAGACAACAGGTGGGAATTATAGGCAATTAGCAAGACACCCCCAATAAAGGAGTTGTTCTGCAGGTGGTGACCACAGACCACTTCTCAGCTCCTATGCTTTCTGGCTGATGTTTTGGTCACTTTTGAAAGCTGGCGGTGCTTTCACTCTAGTGGTAGCATGAGACGGAGTCTACAACCCACACAAGTGGCTCAGGTAGTGCAGCTCAGCCAGGATGGCACATCAATGCGAGCTGTGGCAAGAAGGTTTGCTGTGTCTGTCAGCGTAGTGTCCAGAGCATGGAGGCGCTACCAGGAGACTGGCCAGTACATCAGGAGATGTGGAGGAGGCCGTAGGAGGGCAAAAACCAAGCAGCAGTACCGCTACCTCCGCCTTTGTGCAAGGAGGAACAGGAGGAGCACTGCCAGAGCCCTGCAAAATGACCTCCAGCAAGCCACAAATGTGCATGTGTCTACTCAATCGATCAGAAACAGACTACATGAGGGTGGTATGAGGGCCCGACGTCCACAGGTGGGGGTTGTGCTTACAGTCCAACACCGTGCAGGACGTTTGGCATTTGCCAGAGAACACCAAGATTGGCAAATTCGCCACTGGTGCCCTGTGCTCTTCACAGATAAAAGCAGGTTCTCACTGAGCACATGTGACAGACGTGACAGAGTCTGGAGATGCCAAGGAGAACATTCTGCTGCCTGCAACATCCTCCAGCATGACCGATTTGGCAGTGGGTCAGTAATGGTGTGGGGTGGCATTTCTTTGGGGGGCCGCACATCCCTCCATGTGCTCGCCAGAGGTAGCTTGACTGCCATTAGGTACCGAGATGAGATCCTCAGACCCCTTGTGAGACCATATGCTGGTGCGGTTGGCCCTGGGTTCCTCCTAATGCAAGACAATGCTAGACCTCATGTGGCTGGAGTGTGTCAGCAGTTCCTGCAAGACGAAGGCATTGATGCTATGGACTGGCCCGCCCGTTCCTCAGACCTGAATCCAATTGAGCACATCTGGGACATCATGTCTCGCTCCATCCACCAACTCCTTGCTGCACCACAGACTGTCCAGGAGTTGGCGGATGCTTTAGTCCAGGTCTGGGAGGAGATCCCTCAGGAGACCATCCGCCACCTCATCAGGACCATGCCCAGGCATTGTAGGGAGGTCATACAGGCATGTGGAGGCCACACACACTACTGAGCCTCATTTTGACTTGTTTTAAGGACATTACATCAAAGTTGGATCAGCCTGTAGTGTGTTTTTCCACTTTAATTTTGAGTGTGACTCCAAATCCAGACCTCCATGTGTTAATAAATTTGATTTCCATTGATAATTTTTGTGTGATTTTGTTGTCAGCACATTCAACTATGTAAACAACAAAGTATTTAATAAGAATATTTCATTCATTCAGATCTAGGATGTGTTATTTTAGTGTTCCCTTTATTTTTTTGAGTAGTGTATAGCAAGGCAGTCCATATCCAAGTATTTTATATGCTTCTTATTATGATGTTTATGTCCAGCTATTAATTAGATGTCATCATAATTTCCTATGAGTGTGAAGATAATAACTTTGATAACCAGGAAGATAGATATTTGGTCCGAGCGTAGTTAAATATAGATGCAGTTTCTGGATCAATTAGACCTAGTGTATAAACTCACCAGGAGCCAGCTGAGCCAAGCCGCCGCTCTAAATCACTTCTCTATTGCCAGCGTGTAGTGTGGTCCAAACAAAGTACAATGACCGGATAGGTCAATGCAATGTTTCTCTCCTCACCTCTCCGCTGACCGAGTTGTGAAGCCTCTTGCAGAATGGAGCGGCCGGCGACTGCAGCGGCACAGCACAGGACGTCTCTCCGCCGGAGGGACCCCCGGACAGGTTGCACCCTTCTCTCCGACCAAGAACGGACCTGATGGTAGACGTCAGTGTCAGCTGTGGTGATCTGCCAGATGGTCTGTTAATCACTCAGGGCCAAGTAGAATAGGTAAAGCCAAAAGCAACAAGACTTAGGAGCCAGCAGATGTTTCCAAGCACAGTGCCTTATCCTTAACGCGTTTCTCCATTATAGCATTTAGAACGGTTTCATCAGAAGGTATGTTTATACCCCAGGTCTAATTGATCCAGAAACTGCATCTATATTTAACTACGCTCGGACCAAATATCTATCTTCCTGGTTATCAAAGTTATTATCTTCACACTCATAGGAAATTATGATGACATTTAATTAATAGCTGGACATAAACATCATTGGCCACAGGTGCATAATAAGAGGCATATAAATACTTGGATATGGACTGCCTTGATATATAAGAACTTTGAGATTACTTTGGAGCTATAAAGTTGATTAATAGACACTGCAGTGTTTCTATAGCCTATAAAGTGTTAATATGCATTTGAACGAATTATCTATGTTGATTTAAGATATTTTTAAAAGAAAGTACTTTATAATTGAAGTAGTCTGACTTGCTGAGGTGGGTTTGGTGATGCACACATGTTTCCCGTCTATCGCACCACCACAGTTTGGGAAATCCCAGCACCTGTCCAATTCTTCTGCAATAGCTTGCCATTCTACCACACTTGTAGGGAACTGTAAAAGAATTTTTTTTTTTAATATTTACTAAATATGTTCTTTTTACCCTACAGACACCTGAAGACCTCAACAACACATCACCAGAGGAACTAAAATCTCCACAGTTCCAGGGTTCCAGGAGGAAGCCACGGAAAACCAAATTTGTTTAAGACCCGCTACTATTGGAGGCCCGTTCAGTGCTGTTCTGGAAACTTGATGAATTTGCGTGATATGTTAGCAAAACCATGCGTAAGTTTTCTGAGCAGCAGCAAGTAGAGTGCCAGCACCTGGTGTCACAGGTTTTGAACAAAACACTCACAGGACAACTGACACCAGAGTGGAACATCCATGGGCCAGAACCTCAAGCACCTGCTCCTCATCTCCCATTGACCTTCAGTTCATTACCCACCTACTCATCCTCCAGTACCCATCCTCCTCCTCCTCAAACCCCACTCCTCAAACCAGCCACCCTTTACATCATCGTCAACCCCTACCCCCATCCACCCACCCTTCCCCCACTATCCAATCTCCTGCTCAACCCAGCTACCCTTTCCAAGCCAGCCACACATCCACTGTCCCCTCCACAATTTTGACCTCCTTGATGTCACAGGGGGGACAAGAGGAGGTGGAGGAGACAAGTCTCTTTCAAAGGTAGGGTGATTCTCATTTACCGCTGCCCTTGTTATACACACCAACAGATGTGGTGCATTCTGATACTACGGTGAGTGTCAATGCTTTCAGGTGGACAATGCACACATGCTGCTAGGGACAGGTTGATGGTAATAGGGACCTTTCTTGCTGCCCCTAGCTGCATGTGTGCATAGTGCCCCTGGCACAGGTGACGCTCAACACCGTAGTATCAGAATACACCACATCTGTTGGTATATATAAAATTCCTGCTGACCTGGTATATATTGCAATAGATCTGGCGCACTATGATATACAGCGTTTTAGTGGCGCCACTTTCAGGTGGACAGTGCACACATGCAGCTTGGGTCTAGTTGATGGTGCCGTGGAGCCTCAATTTTTCCAGACCCAGGCCACAGTGTCCGCTTAGAAGGTTGGCTTTGACTACTCCACCAGGCGGTTATAGGCAGTATCTCTCTTATTTTTGTTCAGTCACCCACAGGCACTCTTCTTCACGGTAGACTCTGAAATCATGTGCCACTACCACCATATCTCATACTGCACCAGATGCTACTATAAAGATACTGTTTGAAAAGGTTTAGCAATGTTGGCTGCATATTTATAAAAATAGTTATATTTTGATATATAGCTTTTGTTTTACTTTTTACAAATGTAATGCTGCCCTTGCTAGTTGCTATATATATAGCAACAGATGTGGTGCATTCTGATACTACGGCGTTGAGTGGCACCACTGCCAGGGCACAATGCACACATGCAACTTGATGCAGGTTGATGGTAACAGGGACCCATCTTCCTACCCCAAGTTGCATGTGTGCATTGTGTCCCTGGCTGCAGTGCCAGTCAATGCCATAGTATCAGAATGCACCACATTTGTCGCTATATATAGCTTTTTTTTTTTTCCATTTCATAAATGTGATGATGCAGATGTGCTGCATCATGAAAACTTATACTGTTTGCTAAAGTTCAGCCATGTTGGCTACATATTTAATAAAGGTATGTTTTGAAATAAAGAGCACATATTTTTTTTACCAAATTCAGTTTGCAAAATTAAACATTTTGTTACATGACAAGCAATGTGTGGTGCCATTTTCTTACCTTGCAGTACTTGTACTGAAGCACCTTGATAATAGCCTTGCAGGTTTTAGGTATGGTGTGTCCCAAAGCCTGCACAGAGATATGGGTCCCAAACTTGAGGTCCTCAAATGACTGTCCAGTAGCAAGGAACCGCAGGGTAGCCACGAGCCTCTCTTCAGCAGGGATAGGAACCCGCCATTTAGTATCCCGTTTCTGTATGAGGGGGGTCACCAGACGCAGCAACTCCTGGAAGGTGTCATCATCCATGCGCAGGAAGTTGCGGTAGTCATCCAGGTTGTTGTCCCTGATCTCATCCAGGAAGGGCCTATAGGAATGAGTAGGCCGCTTAAGCAGCCACTCCTTCGTCCAGAAAGATCTCTCTCCGCCTTTGCTGGGCCCTCTCCCTGTCTCCCCTCATCTTCAGCACAGTGTAGTACATGAGAGCCTGATAGCGAGCATAATCCATCTCTACACACACACACAGCAGTATAGAAACACTTTGTAATGCAAGCAGAACAAAGCAGTGCACGGTAGATAGCAACGTGGAATGAGCAGCAGGTATAAACCAAACTTCTCTAGTCACAAAGCAAACAGAAGTGCACAGAGTTAAAATGGCTGACTGTTTAAATATCCCCCAGATAGCCCAGCCCTCTATATAAATTTTGAAAGATCTTGCAGATAAATCTGGTGTGCTTTGGTCAGCATGCGATGCGCTCGCATTCGTCATCCGATGTCAACCGATTTCTGGTTGTAAGGGGTATGCGATAAATCGCAGGATTGTATGCGCATCAAATTTACAAAAAAAGCACGTTCGATGCGATTTATCTAAGGTGAGCTTCAAGGGAAATTGGTCCCGATATTGCGTTGAATGCACAAGTGTATGGGCACCATTAGACAGACATTAGGTTGACAGGGTCAAACGGTCGACTTGGTCAAAGGTCGACATGAAAAAAGTAGACAGTATAAAAGGTCGACAGGGTCAAAATGTCGACATGAAAATGCTTGATATAAAAAAGATAGACAAAGGGTTTTTTTCATTTTACATGTTTTTGGGACTTTTTCATACCCTCACTATCCATGTCTGCATAGAGTTGGTTATAAACCTTGTGGCGAGCACATACCTTTCTACAATTGGGGGTCCCAGTTGACAAACTATCCACACAAAACCCAAAAATGCAAAAAAAATTGTGTCTACCTTTTTTATGTCAACCATTTTCACATTGACCTACCTATTGACTGTCTAACTAGACACTGTCTATCTGTACCACACCCCTCATGGAGAAGGTTATACTAATTTTGGGAGGTATGTGACTTGCCCTGGGGGTGAGCCATGCAGACTCACTATGCCCCTGCTATGACACTGGTGAGTTGTCTTGGGGCACTTACCTGAATGTCTGGTTTCCTCTGTTTAAAAAAATTTAAATTAAATAAAAAGGCTTTTTTCTTTTTCTTTTAAATAGACTTATGCATACAATTTTAATTTACCAGTGTGCATATATATGAAGAAAGTATGTTCATCTGTAAATGTACAGTATATTTATTCGTATAGCTTTTCATTTACAAATAGGCATATTAATGTTGCAGTATTTATTTCAGTTGTAGTATTTTGCATATAGTGTAATGACTGATTAAAATACCTATTAATAATGTGCTTAAGGAAGTACAAACAGTCATTAACAAAGACAAGGGTACACAAATGTACTTGTACTACAAACATATATATTTTATTTACACATTCATTCTTCTCTTCATACAACCTCACTAAAGCACAGGCAGCTGTCTCTTTAAATCCAGCATGACTGCAGCCAATGGTTTTATAGAGAAGTGACATCACCCCCCAGCAGTGACGCAGACCCTATTATTAAAAGGCCAATAGACCTGCTCATTCATGGTCACATGACAATTGGGAGAAGTGCAGGGGGAGGACTAGGTTTGGGTTTTGTCATTGTACTGATCCTGCAGCTATAGATAAACCCGGGCTGCTGTTACTGAGGGGAAAAACAGAGAAATCCTACTAATCCCATAGAAGCACTGCGTCTGCCTGTTAACCGGAGACAGAGAAACTGCAGATCTTTCAAATCAGAGGAAGACGGTTTCCATAGATCAAGGGCAGGATGACAAAAAGGAGGGTCATGGGGGCCTGATCAAAAACCTATAAAGAGGGAGATCCTAAAACTAGGATCCCATTCTCTGCAGACGGTGACAGCTGAGCCGGCTCCTTCTTTAATTGCCATCCTGCAGGATTTTTCATAATTGCAGGTCCCACGAGTGAGTCTGTGGCTAATTTTAATATAATGCTAGAATTATTCCATGTTCTTCCACCTGATCCCATGGGAAATCTAGAAGAGAAAAGGTGATTTTTATCAATTAAGGAACAGAGTCAGTGCGGACAAATTCCACGTTGCAAAAGGACTTTCATACCATTGCCTCGGGTTGACAGAAGGTGTAAAGGGTTAATGCAGAGACTACCAGGCCTCACATCCTAATAAAAATTAGGAATGCACTGGTCCAGCACACCACACCGCCTGCCAATTTCAGTTTCCTGAATATATTATTCTGCTGGATTCTACAGTGCCCATACGTTCCTCCCACTGTAAGCGCATGTCCTAGAGAGAGAGAGATTCAGCTGCTGGGAATTCTGGATGCTGCACACAGCCTGTGGATGTATTATTAACTCTAGAGACCAGAGGGGTGATTTTTGAGACTAGCAGATTTACATTCCATAACCAATTTATCCTTCACAGGAGAATCTTGTACACTGTGCATGTTGGTGCTTGCTGAAAAAAATGTACTGTTTGTTTCATTACAAAATGTTTTCAGACTTCTGGCAATCCTGCTAAGGGGTGTAGATCCCCAGTGCTTTGGAGAAGTGCACAGCATATCTGTCTGACTTTGTCAAATTGTCATTTGTCGCTGCATGATTTGAATGGATTGTGGCCTAAATTTGCATCGATTATTTAAAGACTGAATAGATTGCACACAAAGAGCAACAGAGGAAGGTGACTTAGAGCAATAGGTAAAGCTGGAGCTGAAAGATCTACCTGTGATGTCTGGAGTAAACCGTAGCATCACGCTTAAGTTGATTTGTTAAGGCTCAACATTGCAGAATGCCCTCATATTATCTTGCACTGTCACTGTCTTGCAGTCACTGTAATCATTAAAATCATCGTAAAAACGGGTTTGTTACGAAATACCGGCAGTCGGGATCCCGACAGTCAGAAGACCAGCAGCGGGATCCCGACGGCCAGAATGCCGACACATCCTGGTAAGTAATCCCTACCCTAACCCACCCCTCCTGCAACCTAACCCTAACTCACCCCTCCTGCAGCCTAACCCCAACCCTCCCCCCTAGTGCCAAACCCAAACCCCCATTCCTCTGTGTGTCAGGATTCTGGCCGTCGGGATCCCGACTGACGGTATTTTGACAACATTCCATAAAGACAATGCGCCTGATTCAGAGGTGCTTGCTGTTGCATGCGCATTTGCAATTTTGTTCACAGACTTGCAACAAAATATAGCAATGACTTTAGCGCAGAGACGCCCGCTCCAGTCATCTAACATCTGCCGCTCATATACATGATTGGGAACACTGGCCACACATCGGTTGGCCTATCCAACCTTTGAGCAACTCTATACTGTCTCAGACACAGCGCCTCTGCTAAGACGCCATGGGCTACTCAGCTATGAACGAATTCCCACAGGCTGCCTAGGCAATGCCCAGAAAACATTCCTGACACGCCTGCGTTTTTCTAGCCACCACCAGTTACTTCCCCCAAATGCTGACTACATGTCACTCAGTTTGCAAATAAATCCTCGATACAGCCGCAATCGATAATAATTCTCAGCACGTGCGCAGTGCGGCTTCGGCACATGCGCAGTGGCAAACAACATTGCTCCCCTGCGTCCGACACCGACATTGCATGCACCTCTGAGTTAGGCCCAAGAAAGAGGCACAGAGCGGTCTGTACACAGAACAGACATGCCGGAACTACAATTACCCAGTATATACATGACACATGAGTGTCCGGTGTACAGTGTTGCTAGTTCTGGCCTACTACATTTATCAAGGCATTTTTGGGGGCTTATTCTGTGCATGTAATTTACAATCATAATCAGACATACTTGGGCCAATTACAGTGTACAAAATGACTTTGGTCACACAGGCCAGATAATGCATAGTGTGTATACGGAGAGTAATGCACTCCACACTGTAAATGACAGGGATATCAAATGTCACAATGGAATTTGTGTAACCATATACAAGAACAAGGCCATAGGCTAAGTGCTTTTATATTCAGGTCACAGAAATCAGATGTACCATCTAATGTCCATAACAATTTACAGTAGTAGGTGCATCATACCTTCAAGTGATGACATCAGAAGTCATCAATGACTTCAGAACCAGCCATGTTTACAGATATTATTTACAGGAGTTTATAGGTATGGTAACATTACTTGTGTATTAAACATATGTACATGCAGAATGAACATGATGACCAATATAAACTCTGTAAACATACAACATCCAGGACTAGTTCAAAAGTATGTCGGCGTTACCAGCTGTACGTCTATTAGCTTTGGAACTTTCAGAGTGGCAGACAGTTGCACAGTCCATGCTCTTACCAAGAATTGTGACTATACTGTAACAAAGCGTGATACAGTTTTCATCATGGAGCCTTGTACATCTGATCGGTATCTAGATGGTAGGTTGACGTGGCAATGGTCGACACAGGAAAAGGTTGACATGTAGGGTTTTTTACACTTTTTTTTTTTTTACTTTTTCTTACTTCACCATCCATGTGGACTACGATTGGGAATAGTAACCTGAGCCAAGTGCAGCTGTAGTGGAGTGATGAACCTTGCCGAGCAGCATTGTGAGAGGTGCGCTAATTGGGATTCCTGGTCACCAAAAACATTTTTTTTAAAAACCTTTTCATGTGTCGACCTGTCCCGTGTTGGCCTTTTCACTGTGTCAACCTTTTTCTCATGTCAACCTTGTCCATGTCGACCAATAGTGGCCGACCAATGATCCATAGCCCGTCTGATCAGATTGCATACCCTGAGGTCATACATTCCCTTCTCCTTTGGTTACAACTATTGGAAAAAAATAAGTTGTTTTAAATTACTATTGATTTATGATCTGTACTTTAAGACTTTTATCCTTGTAACATTCATTATATTGTTACGGGGTGGATAGAACAGTGGGGATCATTCCGAGTTGATCGTTAGCTGAAAATGTTCGCTGCGCAGCGATGATGCAAAAAAAGGCACTTCTGCGCATGCGTATGTGGCGCAATGCGCACGCGCGACGTACTTTCACAACGGCAGATATAGTTTAACACAAGCTCTAGTGAAGCTTTTCAGTCGCACTGCTGGCAGCAGAGTGATTGACATGAAGTGGGCGTTTCTGGGTGTCAACTGACCATTTTCAGGGAGTGTTCGTAAAAACGCAGGCGTGCCTGGAAAAAACGCAGGCGTGGCTGGGCGAACGCAGGGCGTGTTTGTGACGTCAAAACAGGAACTGAACAGTATGAAGTGATCGCAAGCGCTGAGTAGGTCTGGAGCTACTCTGAAACTGCACACTTTTTTTCTCTGCGATCCTTTCTTTCGCACTTCTGCTAAGCTAAAATGCACTCCCAGTGGGAGGCGGCATAGCGTTTGCATGGCTGCTAAAAACTGCTAGCGAGCGAACAACTCGGAATGACCCCCAGTATAAAGTGAATTTTGTCTTGCCCTGTCTTTTGATGATATTTTATCTGGTTACAGAGAAAAGTTTTGTTGTTTGCTCGTTGTTGAAAGAAATATGAATGACTTCTAATATATCTTGTTGTTTCAGGCTCTCCATCTGCTGCCCATGGCTGATCCTGCTTCCACTAGGTCCCACCTGGGCCTAGATTACTAATAATTCTCCAGAGTGTGTCCATCATTTTCTGCAGCACTAACAACCACAGAGAACTTACTGCTGCTCTATTGCACAGACTAATGGAGACCAAACTGCCCGTCACCCCCACCAGTCCGTCCTCCCCGGGCCTCTCCCCCGTCCTGGCAGCGGATAAAATAGATGGATTTTCTCGACGGTCACTCCGCCGCTCCCGTCAGCGCAGATCACACAGCTCTTCTCAGTTCCGCTACCAGAGCAAGCAGCAGGAGCTGACACAGTTACCTCCTCTCAAAGGTATGCATGGAACTGTGTCTCCTCAGAGAATATTGGAATTTTCCTTTCCTGCAGGCTGCAAATAAGAGGCATGATTCAGAGGTGGGCGCTGTTGCAAGTGCGACTTATGCTAATGCCGCTGCTGAAGAATATCCTACTGAGACGCCCACCAGCTGTGGTGCTATTCTGTTGCACCATCAGATATTGTACCAACTCTATGGAGTGCAACTGCGCCAAAAGCTGCACTTGTTGGTTGCGACAAGCCAGTGTCTGACTAGTCACCCCCCTTCTTTTATTTTAACTCCCAGGAATACCCACTGAAATTGCCTCTTTGCAACCAAATTCGTTCTGCAGCCCCTGCAGTAACTTTCGGGATGCATGTGCAGTGGACTCGGACGCATTGTGCAGACTTAAACGTAAGTCGCTTGCGTCCAAAATTGATACTGCGCCCACCTCTGATTCAATACCAAGAAGAGCAGAGGATGTAGCTGCTGCAGGTCCATGGTGCATAGGCCCAGCCCAACCCATGTTGCAATTATTTAACTTACATTGCTTGTATATCTTGCAGCTATACTGAGCTTTTAATACTGTATGCTCTCCTGTGGTGCTCTGTGTAGGTTTGCAAAACTATAAATGATAGAGGCTTCACTGTAAATAATAGCTATGTCACTGCCCCACTTGTCTGTATAGGCTGCACCTTCTTCCATTACAAGCATTTTGTAATGCTCCCTCTCCTTATCTTTTTCACGTCGCTTTCCCTTTCCAGCTCTTCCATCATCTCTGCCCCTCCTTTCTTTCTCGCTGATGCTGGTCCTCAGATCAATAGCTCTAACTGTACAGATAACATAATCATCTTTTAGCATGTCATTCTGGAGGATGGTCCTATATTACGTCTAGTCCTGCAGTTCTCTTACGTTCTCACACTATACTTTCTGCTGTCCATATGTGTATGACCCAGCATTACAGTACATGCAGCCCAACACACCCATAGCTGCGAGAAGCAGTCTGCTGTGCAGCCTCTGTACTCCCTAGGAAGACAATAATATGCAATGCAGATTATTCATTGTTACGTTAGAGGTATTGTCTAGTCCAGGCTACACTGAGCAGCATGTTAAATATTAATGTACTACAGTATATGGATATTTAGTAGTGTATGTTCTATAGCTCGTTGCCTAGCACAGCATGTTACAGTATATCTCAGTATACAGCATAGATATACATTATCTGCAGTTATATTTTATCAGTGTAGACACAGTTTTATGTGAGGCATCAATTTGAGGTTATTAGATATGGTTTCATCATCTGGGTGAGCAATACACAGAATAGGGACCAGTAGGCAGTAAATGAATGCATTTTTAGTGGACTTATAGTCTTGTTTTTAATACAATGGCAGTAACTAATCATACCATGACAATTACCTTACATATTTGTTTAAAGTATAATTAGACAGTGCAGTATATGTTATATCGCTGCTGCATATATATATATATATATATATATATATATATATATATATATAAAATTATACAAGGCTGCATATTCTTTATTATTGCTATATTTACTGTCATCATATACTGACGTGTGTTCATTATCAGTGAATACTATTGATGTTCTGCATATGTGTATTATATAGCATGTTATTAGTGTATAGCCTGCACTATTAGAGATCTTAGCTTGTTATTGGTACTCATTTAGTCATTATTCAGCGTATTCTGCTATTTTCTAACATGTACTTGGCACCATGAAACAGAGCAGTTTTGTGAGTGAGGCATATGGTGACAGAGGCGCTCTGTGGGTGTCCTTGGTTACGGTCTCTGAAGGCATTCTCCCATGTGTATCTGTCTCTGCCGTATGTCTCTCAATTCTGTTTTACTGTATAGTGTTTATTCTCTATCCAGTCTTGCTTGTTACATGTGCTGTCTCTCATTTCCTTCTCTGGGACTCATTTACCAAACGCAAAATGAATTGGTGATGTTACTTGCATATGATATGCGTTGGCATGGCTACATTGCTGCCAATGTGTACCGGTTTGTGAAGTAAGGTGGCAGCATTTGCAGGACTGCATGAGTCTGTATTGCTGATAGGTGGAGTTAGGCGGAGGCTCAGCCGCGGAGCTAGGACATTGCTTACTAAGGAGGTAGTACAGGAATGCAGAGCACTGCAACAAAGCTGCAGTAATCCATTTTGCATAGCAAGATTCATGGACATTTTAAAGTGGATGGGTTCTGTGTGCAGAAAACAACTCCCATCTCCCGCACGTGTATGCCCCCCCCCCCACTGGCGTTTCTATAATGGGTGCAATGTGTGTGGGGCCCCTGGGTCCAGTGGGGCCCAAACCGCACAGTGCACCCATGGTTTATTACTTACCTTTCCAGAGTCCTACGTCGTGCACTGCTCCGCTGCAAAAATCACAGCCAAAATGGCGGCCGTGCATGCGCAGTAGGTAATTAGTATCCTGAATATGGCAGGTGCCATGTTTCCGGAGACCTGCGCACGTGCAGTAGACACCGGCACAATGCCGGAGCCTACTGCGCCATGGAGAGGAGGGGGCCTGTCCTGGCGATAAGCTGGGAGTAGTGTGATAGCATATAACCAATGTTCATGCGTGACCAGTGCATGCATTACCTGGGACCGATGTAGAGGCTCCATCTCTGAAAGTACAATGCGAATTAATAGCCCATAGACTGCTATAGGGTAACGCGATCAGGTGATGGTGTTATCCTATTGCAGCCAAACTTGGTAAATTTGTCAGCTTCACAGCCCCCATAGAAACCTGTGGGGGCTGCGGATTCTGTCAGAAATGGAGGGACTACAGCAGATATCGGAGATATCTGCTGCGATCTGCCAACAGTACATTCCTGGGATCCCTGTTATTTGCGAGTATCCCTCAAAACTAAGGGGAATATTCCCAAATATTGACAAATAAGCCCTTGTACCTTAAAAGGATGCTTCTTCCAGTTGCAATTGAGTGCAGAAACACATTATCTAGGCACACTTCAAGCAACACAAGAAAAAGATTTGAAAGACAAAAAAGTGCTGGAAGTAATAAAACAAAAAGTCCCATTGTTTCTCACTGTCATGAATAATTTAAGCTTTACAGAAGTTTAAACCAGGCTGTATTTTAGGATACAGAAAAGTTTAACTTAAAGAAAGCATAGGTTCTGAAGTGGTGGTATGGAGGCACACTGGACCTGATTCAGATGTGGTTGGAGGTGCTATCGCTGCTGATTACATGGAAGGATAGCTCTAATATGGTAATGCAGCAGGAGGTGTCTGATATAAGTAGACGCCTCCTACATGCATTAGTGATCCGTGCTACATCCTAGAACGCAGCATTTCTGCAGCGGGGTACACTGGTATTCCACAGGGAATAACATTGGGGTGTAGAATTGGATCTTGATCCGAGGCACCAACAGGCTAAAGCTTTGACTGTTCCCAGGATGCATTGCACCGCCTCCTCTATAACCCCGCCTCCAGACACTGGAGCTCAGTTTGTAAGTTGGTGCCTGCAGAGCAGGCAGCTAACAGGTGGGGCTGTGCTTAAGCAGTCCTGAAAAGAGCTTTTTCAGAAGACTTCAAGGGCCGCAGCACTGTTTATGTCAGTCTGACATTCTGTGCTGCGGCTCCATCACCTCCCCCAGCAGCGCTGCATACTCCCGCGGCCTGGTTCCCGGGTACTTGCAGCAGAAGCGCATCGGACTTCAGGCACACACCTTTGATGCTCTCTTGGATCACGTGGCTGCACATCAGGGAGGAGGTAAGAGGGTCCCCGGTAAATCGCGGTCTCATTAGACGGACTTCGCCGCTGGTGTGGACACTGTACTGCACAGGGACCCCGCTATATCCACCAGGGCAAGGAGCACAGGTCTGATTTACTAAAATCCATTTACAATAGGCTCAATAGTACCCGGTGGTGAAGTCCAGCAGAGGGGATAAGGCGCTGACCTGTAGCCCCTCCCCCAGCTCTGGGCGCCATGTACTGCTGGTGTTCCCACCCTGGAGCTGCATCTCTTTCTCTCCCTCACTCCCTGCATGAGATTTTGGCGCCATCTTCACTACTAGCTGGGCTGATCTCCGGGACTGCTGGGCTAAGTCTCCTCTGTAAAGCCGCCTGTCTCATCAGCGCTGTGCTTTTACAGACTTAAGTATTCTACATGTCATTTTAGACAGTGTTAGTTAAGAACAAGTGTACTGCTATCTGAATATTTGGTATAAGTATTCTGTGATATACATCCAGTATCTACTGTGCATTGTTATATCTTTACTCATACATAGTTATATGTAATTTACTGGTCCAGTGCAGTTTTATTGTTTATATGTAATAACTTCTGCATTATACCTGTGACTGAGTGTGCCTGTAGCTGTTGTGTGGGATCCCATTCTCCTCTGAGGGGCTAGGTGCGTCAGGGTCCCATATATATCTATATAGTGTTACAGAGAATATACTATTTGGTATTTTTTACGGTGTGTTTCAGTCACCTCATATCGCTTAAATCCTCTGTTTTGTGTTCTGTGTTTACTGTCACAAAACATAGGGGGTTTTTGCAGATATTGTGTTTGTCTGTACCGTTACGCCCTACGGCTTCATTCCCTATAATGTCTGCTACAGAGGGAGGGAAATCCTCGGACGTTTCTCTACACCCTGCAGTACTGGCGCCACGGATTTATCTGAGGGGGACGTTTTAGCTGCTGGTTCAGGCGCTGAGGGCCATACACCCTGTCTATCTGCGGTACCTGTGGCCAATCAAGACCCACCTTGGCCAGTGTTCTCAAGTATGCTGAGTACACTTGTGACACGTCTTGTGGGACCTCCTGTACCATTGCAGCCACATATTGTCCCTGTAGTTAATCCGCCCTGGGCGGATACTCTGTCTACCCAGATACAACAATTAAATCAAACCTTGGTTAGACAAAAGTCTACCCCCGCCCCTCTAGGGCCAAAGGGTCATCTAAAAAGGTAATTTCTTCCTCATAATCCACTAATAATTTGGATAATTCTTCTGATGAGGATGGGCAATATACTGATCCGTCAGACACTGATACAGTTGCTTCTGATGAGGAATCTACAACGCAGGTTGATGTGCCTGACCTGGTGGAGGCTATTAAGTTAATTCTTCAAATAGATGATGACGTTGAGCCTACTACTGTGTCTAAGAAACCTGACAAGCTCAAACGTCAGAAAGTTGCTAAGGTAGTCTTACCACATTCTGACCACTTAATTGACATACGTCAGGACCCTTGGTCGTCGCCAGGAAAGACGTTTTCCCTGTCTAAAAACGTGCTAGCTAGTTATCCTATCCTTGGGGAGTTGAGTAACGCTGGTGGACTCTCATGTCGCCCAGTCTTGTGGTGTTATCTACTCTGCCTGTCACCACTGTCACCTCACTGGAGGAACCGATAGATAAGCGTGTGGAGGGAAGTCTAGTTACTCCCTCACTGGCGCTGCACATACACCCACTATGGGCTGCGAAAGGTATTGAAGCATGGGTTCAGGCAAATGAGGATGAGCTGCCTCAGGATTTTTCTGACACTGCCAGACAATATCTGTCTTATATTACCACAGCCTCCCACTATATTCAGGAGGCGGCCTCTGATGAAGGTGTAATGGCGGCCAAGGCATCTACTACGTCCTTTCTGGCTCGTCCAATTATATGGTTGAGGTCCTGGAAGGTGGACCTGGACTCCAAAAAGACCTTGGAGGTGCTCCCTTTTAAGGGAGACATCCTATTAGGGGAGGATCTGAACAAGATTGTAACTGACTTGGCTACTGCCAAGACTGCGTGTCTCCCAAATACTAATCCTTCTGCTTAGAAGGCTAAGAATACCACCTTTTCGTTCCTTTCGACCTCCAGGAAATGCAAAGGGTCAGGCATATCCGCGTCAGGATCGTGCTTCCAAAACCACTAAACCTAAACCTAAACAATCCTCGGCCGCCTGTCAGCCTGCTTCCAAACAAGACAAGCCTGCTGCATGACGGGGTGGGCCTCCCCCTGGGGGACCCCAGGGTGGGAGGCCGACTTCTGCAGTACGCCCAGGCATGCTTAGAGACCACTTTGGATGCCTGGGTGCAGGAAGTTGTCTCTCACGGGTACGCGATCTCTTTCAAGAGACGTCCCCCTTGACAGTTTTGCACAATGGCTATCCCTGCGGATCCTTTAAAAGCGCAAGCTCTACACTTGGTTGTACAATCCCTCCTGGATACAGGAGTGGTAGTGCCAGTGCCTCTGTCTCAGAAAGGAAGGGGATACTATTCGACCCTGTTTCTAGTTCTGAAGCCAAATGGGTCCTTCCGGCCTATACTCAACCTCAAATCATTGAACAAGTTTGTGAGAGTTTCCAAATTCCGTATGGAAACTCTGCGTTCTATTGTGCTGGCCATGGAACCCGAAAACCATATGGTATCCCTGGACATACAGGATACTTACCTGCATATTCCTATTGTCATGTCGCATCAGCAGTATCTGCAGTATGCTATTGGCAACCTACATTATCAATTCCAGGCCCTGCCATTTGAATTGACCACGGCCCCTCAGATTTTCACCAAGGTAATGGCTGTGATGGCTCATCTCCGTCGTCAGGGAATTGGGATCCTGCCGTATCTGGATGACTTGCTGATCCTGGTGAACTCCCAAGAGGTTCTCCTCAGTCATCTAGAGTTGACGGTTCAAAGCCCACGGGTGGCTCGTCAACTGGAAAAAGTCCTCGCTGGTCCCTGCTCGGAGCATGGTGCACCTGGGGGCGCTACTGGACACACACAGCAAATGATTGTTTCTGTCTCCAGAGAAAGTTCTGAAACTTCAGGAAAAGATCAGATATTTCCTCTCTTGCCCAAGAGTGTCGATACACTCGGCAATGCAAATACTAGGCCTCATGGTGTCAGCTTTCGACATGGTAGTGTACGCTCTATTTCATTCCCGCCCTCTGCAGATGTTAATCCTTTCCAAGTGGGACGGCCTGCCTCATCGGATCAGGTCTCAAATGATCCCCTTGACTCCAGAGGTTCGTCTGTCACTGAGCTGGTGGCTACAGGACCGACAGTTGAGCAGGGGCCCTCCCTTCTGGATCTCCAACTGGATCCTCCTGACAATGGATGCCACTCTGTGGGGTTGGGGCGCAGTGTTGGAGCAACACTCTCTCCAGGGTCGGTGGACCAGGGAGGAGTCTCTCCTCCCGATAAACATTCTGGAATTGCCAACAGTTTTCAATGCATTGACACTGGCCCTGCCTCTAGTACAGAACAGGCCTGTTCAAGTACAATCAGCCAACGCCACCACGGTGGCATACATAAATCTTCAAGGCGGCACTCGAAGCCGCATGGCAATGCTGGAAGTATCAAAGATCCTACGTTGGGTGGAACGCCATCTGCCAGCCATATCGGCAGTGTTCATTCCCGGAGTCCTCAACTGGGAGCGTATTTCCTCAGTCATCAGGACATTCACACCGGAGAGTGGAATCTTCATCCTGAAGTCTTTCAACTCCTAGTGGACAAATGGGGCCTACCAGATGTAGACCTGATGGCGTCTCAACACAATCACAAGGTTCCGGTCTTCGGATCAAGGACAAGGGATCCTCAAACAGCATTCGTGGACACACTGTCAAGTCCATGGAACTTTTGGCTGTCATAAGTGTTCCCTCCAGTGTCACTCCTGCCCAGGGTAATACGGAAGTTCAAGCAAGGAGGAATACTACTTCTAGTCGCTCCAGCATGGCCCAGACGGCATTGGTTCTCAGACCTCTCTCGATAGAGCATTCTCTTCTACTTCCTCAACACCCAGACCTCCTCCTTCAGGGCCCTTGTGTCTACCCGGACCTGGCCAGACTGGCTTTGATGGCGTGGCTCTTGAAGCATCACTTCTGAGAGCAAAAGGATTCTCTGAGGCGGTCATTCAAACTATGTTGAAAGCCCGTAAACCAGCTTCAGCTCGGATTTATTACAGGGTCTGGAATTCTTACTTCACCTGGTGTGCTGCTAAGAATTATGATGCATATACTTTCAGAACTTCCAAGCTTTTGGCTTTTCTACAACAAGGCCTAGATTTAGGCCTTCGTCTGGCCTACCTCAAGGTCCATATATCTGCCTTGTCGGTGTGGTTTCAGAGAAAAATTGCGTCTCTTCCTGACGTTCACACTTTCACTCAGGGAGGCTGAATCTGTAGAACAACCTATGTCCCTCTTGTGGCTCCATGGGATCTGTCTATTGTTCTAAATGCCCTACAAGAGTCTCCATTTGAACCTCTTGAGTCTGCGGATCTTAAATGCCTTACGCTTAATGTCGTTTTTCTGTTGGCTATTGCCTCTGCTAGGAGGGTGTCGGACTTAGGTGTGTTTTCCTGTCGTCCACCCTTTCTGATTTTTCACCATAACCGGGCAGTTCTTCGAACTCGCCCAGGTTATTTGCCTAATGTAGTATCATCTTTTCACCTTAACCAGAAGATTGTGGTTCCGGCCTTCATCTCTTCTGGTTTGTCCACCAAAGAGCGATCTTTGGATGTGGTACGGGCTCTCTGTATTTATGTGGAAAGGACTGCGTCTATTAGGAGGTCAGATTCCCTTTTTGTACTTTTTGGTTTTCACAAATGCGAATAAGCAAACCTTGGCCAGATGGATTAGAATGGTGATTGCACAAGCTTATGCGCAGGCTGGGCTCCCAGCTCCCGCTGCTATCAAGGTCCATTCTACTCAGTCTGTTGGACGTTCTTGGGCGGCCCGCCGTGGCGCATCCGCAGAACATTTGTGCAAGGCAGCTACGTGGTCCTCTGTGAACATGTTCATTAAGTTCTATGCCTTTGATACTTCCGCCTCCCAAGATGCTTCCTTTGGACGTTGGGTTCTTGTGCCCGCTGCCGTGCGTCCCCTCCCATGAGGAACTGCTTTAGGACATCCCCGATGTTATTCCCTGTGGAATACCAGTGTACCCCGCTGCAGAAAAGGAGATTTATGGTAGAAACATAGAAACATAGAATTTGTCGGCAGATAAGAACCACTTGGCCCATCTAGTCTGCCCCTATAGACTTACCATAGTTAAATCTCTCCCTGCGAGGTACACTGGATTCCACAGGGCGCCCACCCTGACGCACTTAGCTTCTTTGGGTTTGTATGGCATTAGCCGCTAGTCCCTTCTCCTGTCGTGAGAATGTGGTTCTATGTGACTAACATCTACCGTCTCTTTTGCCTGCTACTGCATTGGACTGGTTAACGAAACTGAGCTCCAGTACCTGGAGGTGGGGCTATAGAGGAGGCGGTGCAATGCATCCTGGGAACAGTCAAAGCTTTAGCCTGTTGGTGCCTCGGATCAAGATCCAACTCTACACCCCGATGTTATTCCCTGTGGAATCCAGTGTACCTCGCAGAAAGAGATTTAACTATGGTAAGTGTACCATAAATCTCCTTTTTATCATCTGTTACACCATCAGCCAGCTGCATGACCCATGGGGGCCGCACAAGCTGGCCATTACAGATCCAACAAAGAGGCCAGGAAATCTCAGTCTTGGGAAACAGAGGCCCACACCCCCAAATGGCAGTCTGCTGCTGAACTGCGAATGACGCCGCAGACCCATAGTGCACATGCGCAGTACAGGTCCGGTGCATGCATGCACAGGGTACCAAACATCGGTACTTTGTGGCATGCACTGCAGATCCAACAGGATCTCAATCAGGCCCTTTGTGCCCCTTCAAATTTCCTACTGCTTGCAAACCTATGCACACTTGATCAGGGGCGGATTGGGATGGAAAACCAGCCCAGGAAATTTTTGTTGGAGTGGCCCGATATGGGCAGCACAAGAGGTATAACATACCATGTAGCCATGGCAGCATCACTGGATGGCAGAGTTGCTGTACTGCAGAGATGGAATAACAGAATGAATGGGGACAATGCAGTGTACTGAGTGTAGCGGACTGCCTGTCATGTGGGGCAACAGACAAAACAGGCTCCACAGATATGTCAGCCTCCCAGGAATCTTCCTGGTGCTCCCTATGGCCAATCCGCCCCTGCACTTGATGTTTATCAAGGTGTCTCCAAAGTCTGGAAAGTATGTATACACCTTAAAAATAACCTGGGCAGAATTATGTATGCAGAACAAAGTGCTGTGTTGTGTGCATCCCGTGAGCTTTATAAATAAACTAAGTCCTCCGTCATACTCTCTCTGATAAATGTGTCCAGGCTGCATTACCTCTCCTGTCATATCCGCCCCTCCTCGCTGCTCTTTCTCTGGCTCTAAATTTCCTTATCCCCTTCTCTTGTTTCCATTCACCTTTTCCCCCGGGTATTATTCTAGGCTCATCTCACTCTCATTTCTTTCTGCTGTCAGCAAATCATTATCCAGCCACTCAGGAAATGAAATAAAACACAAACCGCGTCATACAGTCTATGCTATATTAGATTTTGTTCAAATAGATGATTTGGTCCATCCGTGGAATGATGGCGAGACTGGAGAACCGGAGAGCCTGTATATATCTATGTATAATATATTATAATAACCCCAAGATATAATATAGATAGAGTAATAGATTGAAGACAGGTGAATGGATTCAAGATATATTTGAGACAGGTAGTTGTGAGATATACGGGGGCTGATTTAGAATTAAAAGCAAAGCAAAAGTAGGAGCTACTTTGGCCCTTGGCAAAACCATGTTGCGCTGTAGGTGGGGCGGATTTATAATGTGCAGAGAGATTGAGATTTAGGAGCAGTGTATCCAGACTCAAATCTTACTTGCAATGTAAAAATACAGCTGTCCAGTATTTGTGGGCTTTATGCAGCCAGTATTTACCCTGCATGCAATGCATTTGCACCCCTTGTATTGCAATTTGTTTTGCCTGGGTACAAAGTTACTTGCGTTTTTGCTTTGCTCCCAAATCAGCCCCATAGACAGTCAGATAGCCTGGCTATGATATACTGTATAGGATAATGTTAGCTTCCTACAGTATATCTGCAAGGTTACATGTTGTTTATTCTGTACAAAGCAGTATAGTCTGCATGTAAGGGACTTCAGTCATTACCTACTTACAGCACAGTGTAATGGTGCCCATACACTTGTGAGATAATCGGTGCTATCCTTCAATTTCTACCTCATTTGTGAGAGAAATGGAAGGATTGTATGCACATTTTAGGTACCTTGAGACGCGATGCGCGGGCACGCCGCTCGAATATCGCGTCTCAAGATATTATGTGCTGCACTTAATATCTCTCGCACCGCAGTGTGATCGCATGTGGTTTTAAAACCACATGAGATATATCGCACTGCGATGTGCGATGGGCCCAGAGGCCGCTCCCACTCGGCGGTGACGTGCTAATCATGTGATTACCATGCAATCTATTGCATGATCGCATGGTAATCACTTTGGCAGTTCAGGTGCGATGAACTGCCGGTGCGATGCCCCGCGATGTTGCGTCGCGGGGCATCGTACAAGTATATTGGCAGCATAAGAGTCACTCAGTGTCGGACTGGGTCATGAAGGGATCCACCAGGGAATACAGTGCTAATGGCCCTCTATAGGGTGTATGCCAGTTACCACATGGGCTTGGCTAACCATCAGAGAGTGCATGGTTGGGAACCCTTTAGAAATAGAAATATATATATATATTCCAATGCAATTACCGGCACTGCACGCCTCCCACTATAGTATGCCCCGGTGCCCTCCGTCACTGAAGCGACTGTAAATATAGACTGTATCGGCGGCACTCGCTGGGGATATAATATTATAGTAGATACTGCTAGTGCATGCGTGATACTGTACCAGATTAGAAACAGCAATGCACTGTTGAACATGCACCATAGTGCTGTGAAAACTAATGTCATGTGGATAATGTATAATTCAAGTGCACAGTCTGGAACCTGATGCCTGATGAGGCAGTGCGGCCCACCAGGGATTTCCTCTGCACCCTTGTAGGCCAGTCTGACCCTGTAAGTTCTCCATATTAAACCTCCTAGACCTCTTTGCACCCGTCAACACTATTGATCACTCTCTTCTTCTGTGTACCCTTCACTATATTGCCTACATAACACATTTCATTCCTAATTTTCTATCTATTAACTGACTCCTTTGTGTTTCGGGTTCGTGTCTATAGACAGACAGTTAAAAGATAGACAGTCATTAGTTAGACCCCATATGGTCGACAGTCAAAAGTCCGACAGGGTCAAAAGTCTGACACAAAAAAAAAATCTGTGTTTTTTACGTTTGCCTCATTTACTATCCATGTCACAAACTATTACCTTTTTAGTAAAGTTGTGGCTAGCGAAGCGGAGCGAGACACCGAGCACGAAGCGTGGCAAGCGTAGCGAGCCCGCAAGGGGCCGAATTTAACCAACTTTTTTACAACTTTTACCTCATTTACTATCCATGTCACAAACTATTACCTTTTTAGTAAAGTTGTGGCTAGCGAAGCGGAGCGAGACACCGAGCCCGAAGCGTGGCGAGCGTAGCGAGCCCGCAAGGGGCCGAATTTAACCAACTTTTTTACAACTTTTACCTCATTTACTATCCATGTCACAAACTATTACCTTTTTTGTAAAGTTGTGGCCAGCGAAGCGAGACACCGAAGTGTGGCGAGCGTAGCAAGCCCGCGAGGGGAAGAATTTCACCAAATTTGGGGTAAAAAGGTTTAAAAACACACAAAAAAAACCCCAAAATATTTTTTGGGTGTCTGACTTTTGACCCTGTCGGACTTTTGACTGTTGACCATATAGTGTCTGACTAATGACTGTCTATCTTTTAACTGTCTATGAGCTATACCACACCCTGTGTCTCTACCTCTGGCACATCCTCTGCTCCCACTATCTGTAAGGGGTCCAGAAGGCTCTGCTCTGAGCATTCTGTTTTTCAACTAATTTGCTCATTCAGCCTCCAGTACCACCTCTTTTCTGATGATACCCAAATCTCCTCTCATGTATTCTACTGTGTCAGGGGCGGATCCTGGGGGAAGGCAATCAGGGTGATCATCCTCCCTGTAACACAATCCAGTTGTTTCCAGTCAATTATTATTGCATCAGACACAACCTTTCATTGGGACTTGACAGATGCTTTCACCTAACTAGTCATTTAACTTGCCCCGCTCATCGCACATGGCCCTTCAGTGCACTTCTTTTTTTTCTTCTTCCTTTTACATATACTGTAGTTATAAGTGAATGAATGCAACTTAGGGGTTGATTCAGAGGTAGACGCTAATGTACAGACGCTGAGTCTTTGTATGCAGAGGCTGTGTAAGATTATGCAAATGCTGCAGGAGATGTCTCAAGTAAAAAGGCGCCCTCTGCTGGCTTCTGTGATCTGCAGCAGCACTGAACATGCTGCATCGGACCAGGTCCAACTGCGTGAACATCAAACATCTGGGTAACCCTGAGGTTACTCAGGATATCTGGTGAAATCACGCTGCCGGAGCCAATGAAGCTTTGTCCAAGGATGCAGCCACTGGCTTTGACATGCCCAGAAAATAGGTTGACATGCCCTCGCTTCCTGGAACACTACCTGTCACCAACCGCAAATGCCAGCAGGCTTTGGGGGCACTGCGAGTGACATTGCAGGACCTGATTTGTAAGAGGGCACATCAGAAAACATCAGAGATGTGCATAAATATTGAATATACGTAAATCTCTGAATCAGACCCTTAGTAACAATGAAAGAAGCAGTATGTTTATTTATGTGTACTATATACCTCTGCTAATAATTTTCTTTGCTCTCCCGTCCAGATGCCCCGGTTTCTGAGCTCCATGACTTGTTCTGCAAGAAGTTGCAACAGTGCTCAGTTATCTTTCATTTTATGGACTGCGTGGCTGACCTCAAAGGAAAGGAGATTAAAAGGGCTGCTCTGAATGAACTTGTTGAGTGTATTGCCACAAACAGGGGAGTCCTCATAGAACCAGTGTATCCTGAGGTCATTAAGATGGTGAGTGATGCATATAGGTTACCTTTGTATCATTAGACAAATATAATGGCACTTGCTGATAACATTGTAAATCATGCACATTATACTCAGTAAGTTCAGTTCATCATTACTGGCAAGTCATTGGGATACCGGCATGGCAAAACATACCGGGGCCGTCTTTTTGTATGGGCTGAATGGTCTCTTGCCAAAGGGCCCCAGGAGTATAAGGGTCCTAGGCTTATAGCTGAGGGTCCCCTCTTTCCAGGGGTACGAGATTTTTGAAAATCAGACCTGGGGAACCGGAGATATCCGACTTGAAAGCAGTGGTCCCCATCCAAGCCTGTTAATTGCTCTTCCCAGTCAAATATCTCGGGTTCTGTCTGACTTAGAGTTTTTCTGAGGGTATAATCCAAAAGCTGCAACTCTCCCCTTTTGGTGGACATTGGCACCTTGTCTCTACTGTGCCCAGAACCAGAGATATCAGCCTTCAAGCAGCTGGTCCCTGATCCAGCTCCACATGCCTAATATGCAGTTTTAGATTTTCGTTGGTGAATTGCTCTGGCTCCTGAACTCTGATCCCCAAGTCCCCAGAACCTTCTGAAAGGTGGGACTCTCTAGTATTTTATCCTATTCAAAGCTAAGAAATATATTTTCAGGAATTTGAGATATCTGCAGTCAAGCAAGCTGCCCTCCCACCGGTAAATTATAAATATTAAGCCCACTCCACTATCCATGCCTCCCCTGCGTATTAAACACCCCCTACCACCCTGGAAGTTATATACTAGGGCTTCTTCATTCAGCCCAATGCTCCCTTCTACAGTTTAGTCCCATCTGTGTAGTAAAGGAGTAATTAGCAGAAATTACTGCTCCAGGTCCTACATGCTGAGCGGAAAATAGAACCTTCCTACCGCCCGTGGGACATCAAAGCTGCCGCTGATAGCACCCCCACTCCTACAGATGGAGGATGGGTAGGGGGCCCAGTGCATTGCTGTGCCCAGGGGCCTACACTGCTGTTAAGACGGCCCTGAAACATACTGTATGAATGGTAGGGAATGGTCTCACTTAGCAAGCCTAGTCACTACATTCTCCATTGCAATATTTTCTATGATTGTGATATTAGAAGCTGTATCCTCCTAAATATGAAAATCCAGCTGCAGTAATTAGGCCAGTTACTAGCACTGCCTTTCATATCATCTGAGCTGCGTGCCTAGACTGGGTGAGGAGTAATAGATTGACAATGTCTAGGTAGTCATTAGTTCGACACCATATGGTCGACGTGCATTAGGTCAACAAGTACAAAACGTCAACAGTAGTTAAGGTCGATAGGGTCAAAAGGTCGACATGGCGATGGTCGACACAAAAATGGTCAACGCTTGTTTTTTGTGGTTTTGGGCAAAAACTTGTATACTGTATTTCATTTTATGTGACCACCATCAGTAAGAATGTATACCCTCGCAACCTCGCTTAGCTCACCACAGGTTACTATTCCCAATAGATGTCCACGTGGATGGTAAATGTTAAACCCCCACCAAAACATGTGTTGACCGTTTGTGTCGACCAATGTCATGTCGACCTTTTGGACTGCAGCACCGTCCGAAGATTGCAGAGGGGAGCTGGCCAGGACATATGAACATACATGTTAAGTTGTATGTAACATATGTCCTGGCTTCTTTCCCTGGGAATCAGCAGCCTCCGCAGCATGGAAAACACTGCTCAGTGTATTATGTATTATCTGCAGCCAGGCCTAGATTAAAGTGAGGGGACTAATGCATACTTGCCTACCTGACCCTCTCCATGAGGGAGAAAATGCTCTGTTCCTGGACTTTCCTGGTAATGTATGATTGCCATCACCTGTGGTGGAACACCTTTCTTATCAATTAACTAGCTCACCACAGGTGATGGCAATCATACATTACCAGGAAAGTCCAGGAACAGAGCATTTTCTCCCTCATGGAGAGGGTCAGGTAGGCAAGTATGGACTAATGGCATCTAACTTATGGGAACCCCCATCAATATATTTTACAAAATGATATAATCTGCTGTCCGTTTCTCCATGTCCCCCCTGCCACACATACCCATCTGTTTTGTTTTGTGCTCTCAACATCTGCCCCTCTAATTCTTGTATCATGCCCACAAGCAGTGATTAGCATGCTGTACCTCAGGCCATCCTCTTGTGCTACACTATCCCCGGAACGCTGCTCTAGTCTTTACTCTGAAGGGCAATGTTGCATTGTCACTACAACACATCCACAACACAGCCAGGAGCCAGGTCCAGAAACGGGTTGCGCCAGCAAGATAGGACTTGTGTAGTCACCTGTAACAGGTACCATTTGGGTAATGGTTGTGGCCCTGTAGATGCCCCTGCCACAGCAGCCCATTCTACCTGTAACAAGTATCATCTGGGTAATGGTTGTGGCCCTGTAGATGCCCCTGCCACAGCAGCCCATTCTACCTGTAACAAGTATCATCTGGGTAATGGTTGTGGCCCTGTAGGTGCCCCTGCCACAGCAGCTTGTTCTATAATCCAGTGCTGTCTTGAGCTCCCTCGTCTTCCCCACAAAATGGAGTCTAGCTGTCACCATGTTTTATGATAAATGGGCAGGATGGATATCTTGTAAGGATTCGGATATACACCCAGCCTCAGTAACCAGAAAAAATGTGTGCATATGACAAATGGCCACATGTGGAGGCTAAATACTCACAATTGTTTTTTAATATAGCAAAAAGAAAAATAAATATCTTGGTGCCAATAAGGTCAGGTGGCGTTATGTTATGAGTACTGCAGTTAGCTAACCTCTGACCCCTGTAATACTAGTAGTCATGTGTATCGCTTCTTCAAGGAGTTGAGCAGTTGCTTGCGTGGAATGGGCCACATAGTGTAAGTACCGTAAGAGAAAATAGGAGAAAATGACTAAAAGTAAATCTACAGAGAAAATGAATAAAACTTTATTTTTATGCAAATGCGTGCGCTGTTCTACGGAATAATAACTACTTGCATCAGATGCAGCTCTACAGTGAGACACAGAAGTACACATACTCCTCCTTATGTATTGGTGCTATACAGTCAATGTCTCATCATTGGTAAGAACTACAGGAGGAGGCGTACTGTATATGCTTCCAATTGTAGTGCATCATCATCCATGCTCTATGATGTTCTAGTACAGATGGTAATGGTAACATGGTTTTTTTTGGGTGTAGAGGAGGAACACCTACAGGTAAGGCACCTTTCACTCAGGGTTCCACTTGGTCTAGTACCTGCTCTGCATATGAGCCTCGAGCTACGCCTGTCCATGTTTTTTGTGTCATTGTGGAAAAAGTACAGCATCTTATTTTACAGGTATAAAATTGTCAGTAGAAGTTTTTTTTTTAAAGCTAGATTAGGGAGCTAAACCTACACTTACGCAGCACACAGGTATACATTTATTCAATTATTAGTTTATGACAGGTCTTCTTTAATTCCTTGGTTTGAGGAATAAGGTGTCTGTGTACTAAGACTTGGAGAGTGGTAAAGTGGATGGAGATAAAGTACCAGCCAAGCAGCTCCTAACTGTCATGTTACAGGCTGTGTTTGAAAAATGACAGGAGCTGATTGGCAGGTACTATCTCCAAGGCTTAGTACATAGGGATTTATTCAGTATGGATCGCTACTGCCTATTTCCTGCCCAGTGCGCACACACAGGGCCCGTTTCTGTGCGCGGGCAGAGGCATTCACGGGACGGTAATGCAGCATTGTGGGGGGTTGGCGTCGGAAATGTGGGCAGGTTCAGACGTTTTTGGAGCGGCTGCGTGATGTCACATGCAGCAGCTGCAACCTGGAAAATGCACAGACAGTGGGGTATTCCTTATTCAGGGATGCAATTGAATTGCGATCACATCGCCGGCAGCCATTAGCATACAGGGGGCGGCCTTGCCCTGTGCTGGGCAGCCCCCAGCATGCAATTATCCACAGTTGCAGGTTTGCTTAATTAGCAAAATTGCAACTGAAGCTGAATAGGGACCATAGACCTGTAAGAAACGTTAAAGGTTTTTTTATAGCAAATGTCTATCTATAAACCACCATTATCCGCAGTCAGGATGGTGGGTTCTCTCTATTATGTATTACTCCTGTAACTTTTCTGCTGTGGGAACAACATTACTCAACCTCTAATGACAAAGATGGTAAACAGCACCTGATATCCTGCAGTCAGACTTTTTTTTTTTACACCAATCCTAATTCAATCAGCAGTGTGGGCTGTTCTAGATCACTGATGCATATTCCTCTTGGCAGCTGCCTGTTAATGATCCCATCTCTATTGCATAAGCCAGACAGCCAGAACATAGGTAGCAGGGTACACCTCCCACTTCACTCTGACAAATTCTTACCGAATAGTCTGGACGCTATATCTTAACTTGTAACTGGAGTAGAGACAATAACATGATGTTGCTTACAGTAGGCATACATTTTTCATTTTCCCTTATGTATGTAGTAAACCTACAGAAGCCGTTTAGTTTCCCTTGACATATTTAAGAGACAAAATGCATTTTATATGCTTGTTGGACCCTAGTCTGAGTCAGACTGCCCCGGTGGTGCAAGGGTCAAGCTATGTTAGGGGTGTTCCTGGCGTCGCCTCATATTTTTCTATGCTATGACTGTGAAAGGAGTGGGTTTAAGGTGCCATTTAAGCTGCTGAGGATTTTCCCACCCAACTGACCCTGTGTTTTTGTAAGTCTTGGTGTCGGCTTTATATGTGGTGGGAAAGAGAAGATAGCAGTTGCTATCTGCCTTTAGCTCTTATGGTGCTGTCCCCACCAATACACGGTTAGGCTGATTCTACCCTACTAAGGTCAGTGGCATCACTGGCCCAGGTGGGCCTTTGTGTCATTGGGATGGGAGTTAGATATCTAGAGTTGTGGTGATGGTAGGGTTGCTATATTTCAGATATAAAAATCCAGGACACATTTGCCTGAACCCCACTGATGCAGTCAACTCGCACCGCACCCTATTACATAAACCCCATAATATAGGAATTATATTTCCGCAATGGCAAAATACAGGCTGTACATAGAATGTAGTGGTGTTTTGGAGGTTTAAAGTACATTAAAAGTTCACACAATTTATCCTAACGATTCTTTGATTAAAATATGTCTACTGAACAAATAAATATTACATTATGATGTACATGATGATGTTCCCTCACTTTCCTTTTGGTTTTGAGAGTAGGAGGCTCATTGTCCACATTGACAGGTATAAAAAATAACAACAAGCCCAAAGAAGTGGTCACATTCCCGGAAGTTTAAGAAGCCCGAAATGCAAGTTTGTGTTTCTGCTTTAATATGGACTGTAATGCCAACCTCACACTGTGGCCAATTGAAAACACAGCGCTGCACATTGAGCACAACACCATTTCACTGTCTTTCTCTTTCAATTCCTTAATAAACGGAAAGTCATTATGTAATTTATCAGTTAGATGACCTTTTCTCTTAGGTGGGCGGCATTCTTAAATAAATATAAATTAGATTAGCTGCTACCTGTCATTTTATAGAATGCACTTGATGAATGTTACCTCAAAGCTGATTGGTTGCCATGGGCAACTTCTCCAATGGCACATTTCTCCACTTTTTTCACTGCTTCATACATCTCCTCCTATGTGCTTAAATGCAAAATAGTATTTAATATAAATTATGTGAGATAGTCTTTTGCATCATATGATGCCAGGGCACAGACCCCAATTCCAGGACAATCCTGGAATATCCGGGATATAGCAACCCTGGGTGATGGGCTGGCAGTTGGGCCCCCATATAGGCTTAAGTGGAGTTGGTGAGTTTTGAGAAGATGGCGATAATGCTTAGTGGGGACGTTCTTTCTTTCCCACCATTCTTTTTCTGTCCTCTTTCCATACTACCATTTATTTAATTATAAACAAAGCTTAACCTCTTTTTCCCCCCACAAAGATGCCTACATGTCATTATTTATAGGTTAAAGGTTATTGTCATGTTGTTTAATTGCACACAGAAGTGACCTCAGAAGATAGATATATTTTTGTAAATGCTGTTGTCGGTAACATAACAATAAGCAATTACATGACCCAGAGTGGGTGCTATTATCATGTAACGTTAGGGACTACCAGTATCAGAGACACTTTGACGCAGCCTGGTGGCTTAACCATTTCTTTGCAAATATATCCAAATGAGATCTCTGAATTTTCCATTATAATGTGGTGTCCTTGTATTATTGCTGATACTTTTTGGTGTCCTGGGGGGCAAATATATATATATATATATATATATATATATATAAATAAAATTTTATTTTTTTTGCTTAGATTGAAATTGAGAAGCTGTCATTATATATCAGATGGTAGGGCATTTATGCAGCCGCCAATGGGTAGAAATGGGGGCTTTGCAGGTCCATATGTATAAGAAAAGTTTTTCTAATCTCAAATTTTGTTCAAAACATGACCCCTCCTCTGTATGGCAGGGAAGAGACAGTTTTCTTCCTGCTTTCTCTGCTCCGCATTAGTTAAAGATAGAACACAAGCACACAGCGTGTGAGTTTTCTCCTTGCAGGACAGGACCTTTTCTCTTGGCCTATCCTGACAGGAATCTGATACAAATATGGCAGAGGATAGTGACAAATGCTGACACTTATCTACAGGATTTTACATGTTATACTAGATCGATCCCTTAACCATGAGGTACTTAATGATCTTTGTGGCCCCACACATCACTATCGCTGACTCTAGATTTGGAATGCATGCATGTCAAATCTAGTCAGGTCGCTCATTTCACATCGCGCTGAGTGCTTAGCGGGGGGAGAGATGTGTGCAGAGCAATCTGTGCTAGATCGCTCAGCACACATCTCCCCCGTGTGTACAGGGCTTAAGGTGGAGCAGAGCATCACAATGATGTGTATTCCACCTGACAAAAGGGCCAGTGTACCGATATGTTGTGCGCCCGTAAATGCTGCACGATCCGGTGTACAACCGCGCAATATAACAGGACATCCTGCATTCACCTTCATGGTGTCGCCGGCATGTTCGCCCATCTGACACGCAGCACATTAGATGGGATGATGTCACTGATGACACACGTGCACACATGATTGAGCGTACACACTGTGTGATATGGCCAATATATCGCTTAATGTGTACCAGGACTAAGGAGTGTTTGCACGTTGGTAGCAATCCCAATTAAAAGTGCTAGAAGTCCTTAGCATGAAGTAGGTCTCATCTTTACTAATTATTTCCCCCCTGCATGAACTCTGTTTTTTACTTAAGTGACTTTGTGCTGGTAAGTAATGCTTGAGATAAGGAGATTTATGGTAGACTTACCATTGTTAAATCTCTTTCTACGAGGTACACTGGATTCCACAGGGAAAAACATCAGGGTGTAGAGTTGGATCTTGATCCGAGGCACCAACAGGCTAAAGCTTTGACTGTTCCCAGGATGCACTGCACTGCCTCCTCTATAACCCCGCCTCCAGGCACTGGAGCTCAGTCTTGTTAACCAATCCAATGCAGTAGCAGGTAAAAGAGACGGTAGATGTTGGTCACATAAAACCACATTCTCACGACAGGAGAAGGGACTAGCGACTAATGCCATACAAACCCAAATAAGCTAAGTGCCTCAGGGTGGGCGTCCTGTGGAATCCAATGTAGATCGCAGAAAGAGATTTAACTATGGTAAGTCTACCATAAATCTCCTTTTCTGCAGCGGGGTACACTGGTATTCCACAGGGAATCACATCGGGGATGTCATAAAGCAGTTCCTCATGGGAGGGGACGCACTATAGCGGGCACAAGAACCCGGCGTCCAAAGGAAGCATCCTGGGAGGCAAAAGTATCAAAGCATTAGAACCTGATGAACGTGTTCACAGAGGACCACGTAGCTGCCTTGCACAATTGTTCTGCGGACGCGCCACAGCGGGCCGCCCAAGAGGGTCCAACCGACCGAGTAGAATGGGCCTTGATAGCAGCAGCAGCAGCTGGGAGCCCAGCCTTCGCATAAGCTTGTGCAATCGCCATTCTCATCCATCTGACCAAGGTTTGCTTATTCGCAGGCCAGCTACGTATGTGAAAACCAAAAAGTACAAAAAGGGAATCCAACCACCTGATGGAGGCCGTCCTTTCATAAACACAGAGAGCCGATACCACATCCAAAGATTTTTCTTTGGAGGATAGACCAAAAGAGGTGAAGGCCGGAACCACAATCTCCTGGTTAAGGTGGAAAGATGACACCACCTTAGGCAAATAACCAGGGTGAGTTCGAAGAACTGCCCGGTCACGGTGAAAAATCAGAAAAGGTGGACAACAGGACGAAGCACCTAAGTCCGACACCATCCTAGCAGAGGCAACAGCCAACAGAAAAATGAACTTAAGCGTAAGGCATTTAAGGTCCACAGACTCAAGAGGTTCAAATGGAGACTCTTGCAGGGCATTCAAGATGACAGACAGATCCCATGGAGCCACAGGAGGGGCATAGGGAGGCTGAATCCGTAGAACACCCTGAGTGAAAGTGTGAACATCAGGAAGAGACGCAATTTTTCTCTGAAACAACACCGACAAGGCAGATATATGAACCTTGAGGGAGGCCAGATGAAGGCCCAAGTCTAGGCCTTGCTGTAGAAAAGCCAACAGTCTGGAAGTTTTGAAAGTATATGCACCATAATTCTTAGCAGCACACCAGGTGAAGTAAGATTTCCAGACCCTGTAATAAATCCGAGCTGAAGCTGGTTTACGGGCTTTCAACATACTGTAGTTTGAATGACCACCTCAGAGAATCCTTTTGCTCTCAGGAGTGATGCTTCAAGAGCCACGCCATCAAAGCCAGTCTGGCCAGGTCCGGGTAGACACAAGGGCCCTGAACGAGGAGGTCTGGGAAGTAGAAGAGGACGCTTTATCGAGAGACCCTGCAGGTCTGAGAACCAATGCCGTCTGGGCCACGCTGGAGCGACTAGAAGTAGTATTCCTCCTTCTTGCTTGAACTTCCGTATTACCCTGAGTAGGATTGACACTGGAGGGAACACATATGGCAGCCGAAGTTCCATGGAATTGCCAGTGCATCCACGAACGCTGCTTGAGGATCCCTTGTCCTTGCTCCGAAGACCGGAACCTTGTGATTGTGTCGAGACTCCATCAGGTCTACATCTGGTAGGCCCCACTTGTCCACTAGGAGTTGAAAGACTTCAGGATGAAGACTCCACTCTCCGGCGTGCATGTCCTGATGACTGAGGAAGTCTGCTTCCCAGTTGAGGACCCCCGGAATGAACACTGCCGATATGGCTGGCAGATGGCGTTCCGCCCATTGGAGGATTTTGCACACTTCCATCGTTGCCATGCGGTTTCGAGTGCCGCTCTGATGATTTATGTACGCCACCGTGGAGGCGTTGTCTGACTGTACTTGAACAGGCCTGTTCTGTACCAGAGGCAAGGGAAGTGTCAATGCATTGAACACTGCCCGCAATTCCAGAATATTTATCGGGAGGAGAGATTCCTCCCTGGTCCACCAACCCTGGAGACAGTGTTGTCCGTTGTCAGGAGGACCCAGTTGGATATCCAGAAGGGACAGCCCTGCTCAATTGTTGGTCCTGTAGCCACCAGCTCAGTGACAGACGAACCTCCAGAGTCAAAGAGATCCTTTGAGACCTGATCCGATGAGGCAGGCCATCCCACTTGGAAGGGATTAACCTCTGCAGAGGGCGGGAATGAAATTGAGCGTACTCCACCATGTCGAAGGCCGACACCATGAGGCCTAGTACTTGCACCGCCGAGTGTATTGACACTATCTGGTGAGAGAGGAAGCATCTGATCATTTCCTGAAGTTTCAGGACCTTCTCCGGAGACAGAAACAGTCTTTGACTGTGTGTGTCCAGCAGCGCCCCCAGGTACACCATGCTCCGAGCAGGGACCAGCGAGGACTTCTTCAAATTGATGAGCCACCTGTGGGCTTGTAGGAATTGGACCGACATCTCCAGTTGACTGAGGAGGACATCCTGGGAGTTTGCCAGAATCAGCAAGTCGTCCAGATACGGCAGGAAAGCCATCATCACGGCTATGACCTAGGTGAAAATCCGAGGTGCCATGGCCAGTCCAAATGGCAGAGCCTTGAACTGAAAATGAAGGTTGCCAATAGCAAACTGCAGATATTGCTGATGCGACATGGCAATAGGTATGTGCAGATAAGCATCCTGTATGTCCGGGGATACCACATAGTCCTCGGTTTCCATGGCAGCACAATAGAGCGCAGTTTCCATATGGAATTTGGACACTCTTACAAATTTTTTCAATGATTTGAGGTTGAGGATAGGCCGGAAAGACTCGTTTGGTTTCTGAACTAGAAACAGGGCCGAATAGTATCCCCTGCCTTTCTGGGACAGAGGTACCGGCACTACCACTCCTGTTTCCAGGAGAGATTTTACAACCAGGTGTAGAGCTTGCGCTTTCAACAGATCCGAAGGAATAACCGTTGAACAGAACTGGCGAGGGAGACGTCTCTTAAAAGAGATTGCGTACCCATGAGAGACAACTTTCCGCACCCAGGCATCTGAAGTGGTCATTAACCAGGCCTGGGCAAACTGCAGAAGTCGGCCTTTCACCATGGGGTCCCCCAGGGGGGAGCACGCCCCATCATGCAGGCTTGTCTTGTCTTGTTTGGAAGCAGGCTGACAGGCGACCCAGGATTGTTTAGATTTGGGATTAGTAGTTTTGGAAGTACGAGCCTGTCTTGGTATGCCTGACCTTTTGCTTTACTTGGAGGTCGCAAGGAATGAAAAGTGGTACTTTTAGCCTTCTGAGCATAAGGATTAGTACTTGGGAGAAACGCAGTCTTGGCCGTCGCCAAGTCAGTCACAATCTTGTTCAGATCCTCCCCAAAAAGTATGTCTCCCTTGAAAGGAAGTACCTCCAAGGTTTTTTTAGAGTCCAGGTCCACTTTCCAGGACCTCAACCACAGAATCCGGCGAGCCAGGATAGACGTTGTAGATGCCTTGGTCGCCATGACCCCTGCATCAGAGTCCGCCTCCTGAATATAGTGAGGCTGTGGTATTATACGACAGATATTGTCTTGCAGTGTCAGAAAAATCCTGAGGCAGCTCATCCTCTATTGCCTGAACCCATGCTTCAATTCCTTTTGCCGCCCAAGAGGCAGCCATAGTGGGTCTATGTACAGCACCGGTAAGAGTGTAAATAGACTTCAGGCATCCCTCCACACGCTTATCTGTCGGTTCCTTCAGTAAGGTGACAGTGGCGACAGGCAAAGTAGATGACACCACAAGACGGGTGACATGAGAGTCCACTGGCGGTGGAGTTTCCCACTTATTACTCAACTCCGCAAGGATAGGATAACGAGCTAGCATCTTTTTAGACAGGGAAAACTTATTTTCTGGTGATGACCAGGATTCCTGACGTATGTCAATTAAAAGGTCAGAATGTGGTAAAACTACTTTAGCAACCTTCTGACATTTAAACTTATCAGGTTTCTTAGATGTAACAGGAGGCTCAACGTCATCATCAATTTGGAGAATCAGCTTGATAGCCTCCACAAGGTCAGGAACATCAACCTGAGTTGTTGATTCCTCATCAGAAGCAACTGTATCAGTGTCTGACGGATCAGTATATTCCCCATCTTCATCGGAAGAATTATCAGAAATATTAGTGGACTGTGAGGAAGAAATGGCCAGCTTAGATGCCCCCTTGGCCCCAGAGGGATGTGGGGCAGACTTTTGTCTAACCAAAGTCTGATTTAATTGCTGTAACTGGGTAGGCAAAGTATCCGCCCATGACGGATTAACTACAGAGACAATATGTGGCTGTAATGGTACAGGAGGCCCCACAGGGGGCGTGAGACGCAATACCAGCGTAGTCAGCATATTTGAAAATGATGCCCAAGGTGGGTCCTGATTGACCACAGGTGCCACAGATGGACTGGGAGATGTATGACCCCCCCCCCCCCCCAGCGCCTGAACCAGCAGGTAACACTTCCCCCACTGGTGAATCCGTGTCGACAGCACTGCATGATGCAGGAGCGTCCGCGGATGTCCCGCTCTGTGTTGCAGACATTGTATGGGATGTAGCCTTAGGACGTAACAGTACAATATAGCCTGACAAACACAAGAAGCAGCAAATAATCCCCTGTGTTTTGGGACAGTAAATACAGAGCACAAACAGAGGATTTAAGTGGTGTGGGGTGACTGAAAAACACAGTGAGAAATACAAACAGTATACCATGCGTAGCACTATATATGATATAAGACCCTGACGCACCTAGCCCCCAGGGTACATAATATAGTGATTACAAACGTGTGATACACAAGAATGGAATCTATACAGCAGCTAATTTTTATTACAGATAAACAATAAAACTGCACTGGACTAGTAAATTACATATAGATATGTATGTATAGAGATATAACAATGCACAGTAGATACTGGATGTATATCACAGAATACTTATACCAAATATTCAGATAGCAGTAAACTTGTTCTTAACTAACACTGTCTAAAATGACATGTAGAATACTTGTGTCTGTAAATGCACAGCGCTGATAATACAGGCGGCTTTACAGAGGAGACAGTGCCCAGCAGTCCCGGAGATCAGCCCAGCAATGTAATGGTGCCAAAATCTCTTCGGGGAGTGTGGGACAGAGAGAGATGCAGCTCCAGGGCTGGAACACCAGCAGTAGATGGCGCCTGGAGCTGGGGAAGGGGCTACAGGTCAGCGCCTTATCCCCTCTGCTGGACTTCACCGGGTACTGTGGAGCCTTTTACAAACAGATTTTAATAATTTTGACCTGTGCTCCTTGACCTGGTGGATATAGTGGGGTCCCTGTGCGACACAGTGTCGACGCCAGGGGCGCGGTCCGTCTCCTGGGACCATGATCGGATCGCGATTAATCTTACCTCCTCCCTTTAGTGCAGCCACACGATCCTGGAGAATGACAGCAGTGGTGTGCCTGATAAACCTGTGTGTCTCCGACGCAAGTACCCGAGAACCAGGCCGCGGGAGTATGCAGCACCACTGAGGGAGGTGATGGAGCCGCAGCACAGCATATCATAAAGACATAGAAAGTGCTGCGGCCCTTGAAGTCTTCTGAAAAGCTCTTTTCAGGACTGCCTAGCGCAGCCCCACCTGTTAGTGACCTACACTGCAGGCACCAACTTACAAACTGAGCTGCAGTGCCTGGAGGCGGGGCTATAAAGGCGGCGGTGCAGTGCATCCTGGGAACAGTCAAAGCTTTAGCCTGTTGGTGCCTCGGATCAAGATCCAACTCTAAACCCCAATGTTATTCCCTGTGGAATACCAGTGTACCAGGCTGCAGAAATATAATTTATGTGCATACTTTACTGACTAGCTATTACACCCACACAGGTTTATAAGCCAAGTGTAAGAGCACAAAAGACATATTTTGCACTGTTCTTCCAGACTCAAAATAAGCTTAATTTGAGAAAAACACATTGTTACAGTGACCAGTCATGCAGTACTTAATGCAACAGTAACATTACAGTCTGAGGGTAATAGTGATTGCAGTATACACAGTTATTACCACACTTAGCATTACCAAGAAAAATAAATTACAAAATTGTCTTGCTCACTCTAGGATTGATGCTAGGCAGATATGCGCACTCCACAACCTGGAGCCGGTACTAGACCTTGTGGCGTCCCCCCTCCCGACAGGTTAACGAGGGTTAGTGCGTGCCGCAGGCACACGGGGAAAATAGGGGTGTGGCTTCATAGGGAAGGGGCGTGGTCAGTTATGCCCCCTGTAGAGTTGTGCCCCCAGTAGCTGTTGTGCCCCCTGCAGCTGTGCCCCCAGTAGCTGTGCCTCCAATAGTTTTGCCCCCAGTACTGCGCCCTCAGTAGTTGTGCCCCCATTAATTTTGCCCCCAGTACTGTGCCCCATTAGTTTTGCCCCATTACTGTGCCCCTAGTAGCGCCGCTTACAAAAAATTAAAATGTTTAAAATACTCACCAGCCCCGCTCCTGCTTCCCGAACGCTGGCCGCTCCCATAATGCAATGCGGTGCGCGATGATGTTAGGTGCACCACACGGCAGGCACCAGTAACAGGGAAAGGTCCTCTCCGCTAAGGGAAACTAGATGCTACCTCACTGCACGTCTAGTTTCCCTTTGCAGAGAGGACCTTTTCCTAACCACTGCCTCCGCCACTCCAGTTAGTAGTGGTTCTTGCCTCGGTGGCAGCGCCCTCGGGACAGCGGCGCCCTAGGCAAAAATCCTGCTTGCCCGTGGCAAGAGCCACTATTGCTACAACCGCATAGATATGCTTTTCGGGCTCTGGAAGCAGCAGCGATGCAGAGATATGGTAATGCAGCAGGGGGTGTCTGGTATAAGTAGACGGTGCGGCCTCCTGCATGTGTATGTGATCCAGTGCTGCGTCTGAGGATGCAGCAGCGGATCACCTGCGACACCATATAGACCGACTGCTACAGCTCCATCACTAGGGCCAGGAAAACGCTGTTGTAAGGTGGATACCCTGGCCTCTGCACTGCCACAAAATGGAGCCGGCCCCTCCCTGCCCTTAAATAGCTGCGGACTATCAATCAACTGACATTTGCAGCCTTGCTGTATCCAATAATGCAGGACTCGTACTGCACGCGCACAGGACGGGCCTGGTGCATTCGCAGTGTACCGGACATCAGTACATTGAATACTTCTACAGACTATGAATGGACCTTAATCACCCCCAGTATGCTAGGCTGCACAGACAGAGAGCTACTATGTGGGTGCAAAAGCAATGCCCCCGTACGATGCTTTTGCACACGTGGGGCGGGAGGTGGGGAAGGCCTGACATGCAGGCCCTGTGCTGGGCATCTCCCCGCATATCTGAGTAACTGTTCGTAGATGTGCTAAATTCAGCGCCGGTCCGTGAGCCAATCAAAGCTCACGGTCCGGCAGCCTTGGCTGCTAGTCCGCGTGCTCTGATTGGCTCACGGGTGGCGCTGAATTGAACGAAGACACTGAGGGGCAGGAGAGGCACAGGCTGTGCTCTCCTCCCCACACATCTGCGGCGGTCAGCAGCGGAGGGGGGGGAGGGAGGAAGCGACGAGGAGCTTCGGCGTGGGTACTGCATACCCACGGCTAAATTCTTAAGGGTACGCCATACCCACCCGTACCCGCACACTTGCACCGCTGATGAGGACCTTTGTAGTGAGTATAATCTTTTGCTGATTTTTTTTTTTAAATATACTTTATTGGACAACTGCGTAATATACACATATATCAACATTCAATAAAGGATCACGATGACAAGTCGGCCGACAACAGGCCGGTATAATCAATATGGTACAGAAAGAAGAAAATAACTCAGGTTAGGCAAAGATAAGTAAACATCTCTCAACAATTTTTAAAAGGGTGGACGTCCTAAAGCAAGTACCTCAAGATTATACCATGTAGTGTGAGATATAGCTTGTCGAAGGGGGACTTTGATGGGGTTAGCTAGCATCTGTACGTAAGGGAGCCATATTTCAAAGAACCTCTCTATTTTACTCTCTTTGTCAATTAGCATTTCTAGCCACTCCATATTAAATAAATGTGATAGTCTTGGTAGTAGTAAAGCTAGAGACAAAGAATCAGTAGCCATCCATTGTGACAGGATAGTTTTCTTACCAGCAGCTACTATTTTGGTTAACAGCAAGCGCTGGGCAGTTGATAACTTGGGGGTATGATATGCACGGGTCTGGGACTCCAGGTCGACAACAAAAAGGTCGACACGCCTTAGGTCAACTCCAATTGGTCAACACACCTTAGGTCGCAGTGGACAAAATGTCGACATGGACAAAATGTCGACATGGAAAAAGGTCGACATGAGTTTTTTCTGTTTTTTTGGTGTCGTTTTCTTCGTAGAGTGACTGGGAACCCCAATTAGTGCACCACGTCCCCACGCATGGTGCCTTCGCTCCGCTTCGCTCGGCACAGATTACCGTTCCAATCGTAGTCCACGTGGATCGTTAAGTATGAAAAGGTTCCAAAAAAGAAAAAAATTGTGAAAAACTCATGTCGACCTTTTTCCATGTCGACCTTGTTCATGTCGACCTTTTGTCCATGTCGACCCAAGGGTGTAGACCAATTGGCGTCGACCTAAGGTGTGTCGACCTTTTTGTTGTCGACCTGGAGTCCGGATACCGATATGCGCAGTGTACGTCCCAAATAACCCATTCCGGGGAAACTTCCATGGTGATGTTTAATTTTTCCTCAATAAAGGTTTGTATTAAGCCCCAGAATTTACGGACATTTGGACAGCTCCATAAGCAATGGTAAATATCTGCATCAATCGCGCTGCACTTAAAACATTTGGAATCAGAAGCTGCACCCATTTGGAACCGTAATTTCGGTGTAATGTAGGAACAATGCAGGATTTGATCATTCATCTCAGCGTATGCTGATACGAGAGTTTTATTCATTCTGTTAAACGCAGTAAGCATGGTTGAGGTAGTGATAGATGAGAAGTCCGATGACCATTTCGCCAAACCCGTGTGAGTGGTCTCCCAATCAATGTTTTTTTTTAATAAATGTGTAGAGTAATGCTGTGGAGTGATGCACTCTAGGCGTTAATTGCAGAATGGTATCTAGGCCATTAGTCCTATCCTCTGTAGTCATTGTGGTCAGTGATTTATTGAGGCAACTACGAATTTGAAAATATATAAATAATGGGATTTTAATTTGTGGAAATCCCTCACAAAGGCTTGTATACGTGCGAACTTGGCAGGTGTCTCGACATACCAGCTGATATAATAATCTGATACAGTCTGGGCAGTCAATGTGGATCGCGCAGCGGTCCCATGAAAGTCTGGGTTGTGGGCTAGGGGAAGGAAAGTCGTATTATAACTAGAGATACCCATCCCAGAACGTGCCTGTCTCCATGTCGTGCAAGTGGAAGTCAGTAATATGTTGCCTTTAATCTGGTGAGGAAAGGCAGACGGACGCAAATGTAGTAAGCTAGCAAGTGAAATCTCAGGGCAAAAGGCCTGCTCTATGCCGGTATAAGCGAAGGTCTCCGTCTCATACTGTATATCCAATCAACAGCGTAGCGATAGTTCGCAGCCAACATATAGATTCTAAGGCAAGGTAAATTAACACCACCTAATTTTTGCGATTGGCTCAATTTAAATAGTGAAATTCTAGGTTTTTTATGTGCCCAGATAAATTCACTAAAGGCCCTGTTTACAGTTTTCAAATCTGCGTCTGATAGCAGTAAAGGCAGCATTTGAATAGGATATAACAATCTCGGGAAGGTGATCATTTTGATTAATTGGCATCTTCCTAAGTAAGAGAGAGGCAGATGTTTCCATGTCTGAAAATCAGCTAGGGTGCGTGCAATGACTCGTGGAAAATTATACCTGTATAAATTGGACGGATTAGTAGTTATTTGGAGTCCTAAGTATGTGATTGTCTGGTTTGCCCAACGAAAGGGGAACTGAATATTCCAATTGTGAGTCGCGTTTGGGTGTAGGGCCAACGCCTCAGTTTTTGATTTATTAATCTTGAACCCAGAGATTGATTCAAAGGTTGTCAGTAGTGATAACAAGCCAGGAAACGCGTCTTGAGGATTTGAAAAATACAATAATAAATCATCAGCGTAAGATGTGACCATGAGATCATGATTACCAATTTTAATCCCACGCCAGTTGGAATTTAAGTAACAATGTCTGATAAGCGGGTCTAAAGCGAGATCAAAGAAGAATGGGGAAAGGGGACACCCCTGTCTCGTGCCTCTGTGTAACGTGAATGTGTCTGTGTTCAGTCCATTCACTGTGAGGAATGCAGCAGGTGAGGCATATAGTGCGGAAAAATCTGACAAAACCGGCTCCAAATCTTTGCCAATGAAGCACTCTCAGCAGGTGAGACCACGTCACACGGTCAAATGCTTTGTCGGCGTCGCAGCTCACCAGCAAAGACGTCCCACCCGGCATTTTGGTCGATATGGTCAGAGCAGCTATTAATTGTCTTATGTTATTGTTATGCACACCAGTGCCTGCAGGAAAGTACTGGTGTCAGGACTGTTATGCACTCCAGTGCCTGCAGGAATGTACTGGTGTTTGAACTGTTATGCAAAACAAATGGACTCACAGACAGACTAGGGAATATGACATAACGTACACAGAAGGTGGTAGGGTAACAAAATACACACAACGTGAACAGAGAAGCCCAGAGGCTAAGGAACTGGGTATCTCCCTTGTATTAGAACTGCTCAGATGTGAAAAGCAAGATGTTGTGTTTTAATACATAGAAAACCCGAAATGCTGTTGCTAAGGGCAACAGCAAAACCCTAAAGGGTTACCAACGGGTGTGGCAGTAAACTCCTTGGTCAGAGATGGAATGATAGACACAAGGAGATTCTCCACAATCCTAATTCTCACTTGCAGTGCACAGGTTCGGTTTACTGCCACTAAACTGACCCCTGACACCTAGCACAGTGAGACAGGATTAGACAGGCAAGTCTTAGAATACAGCCGCAAACTTGCTAAGTTCACAGAGTAGTAACAGAACCCCAGCAAGCTAAACGACTGACTCCAGTCTTACTGCTAGGTCTGGATTGGCAGAGTGTAATACCAAATCCCCAGGCCTATTTGCAGTAAGCAACAAACAAATACAAAGCTACACAGTACTGGCTAACTTTCAGAAACTGACTAACCAACAAAGATTCAGCAGCATCTGCTTACCCTGAAAAGAGGCCTTATAAAGCAGGTGCTGTCCACGCCCCACTCAGACCTCACAGACTGTGAGCACAAAAACCAGCACCGGATCCCCTGCCATGCACAGAGCCTATAACCACTGCACAGCAAAAGACCCGAACCGGAGTATCAGCTGCGCTCAGGTTACTCCGCTAGCACTTGTCTCCCGGTTGCCATGACGACGTGGCAGCACAGGGCAGGAGACCCTAACAGTACCCCCCCTCTGACGAGGGGTCAAAGAACCCCTACCACCGGGTTTATCGGGGAACTGCGAGAAGAAAGAGCGTATCAGTCTGGGGGCATGAAGATCACAACTGCGCACCCACGACCGCTCCTCCGGGCCATACCCCTTCCAGTGCACCAAAAATGACAGCCGACCCCGAACCACCTTGGAGTCAAGAATCCTTTCAACAACAAACTCCCTCTGGCCACGTATCAGAAGAGGGGAAGGTCTTCCACTGGAAGAAGGATTACTAATCGCCCGTTTTAAAAGGGAACAATGAAATGTTTTATTGATACCCAAAGAACGGGGCAGATCTAACTGAAATGCCACCGGATTGATAACCCTGGTGATCTTATAAGGGCCGATGAACCGGGGGCCTAACTTATGAGATGGCTGTCTCAACTTCAAATTCTTGGTAGACAACCAGACGAAGTCTCCTAATTTGAAGCTGCAGGGTCTTTTCCGCTTATCAAAAACCCTTTTGGTCACTAATGACACAGACACAAGGGCTTTCTTCACTTTCCGCCAAATACCTCTAAGGACCGAAACCACAGAGGAACCACCAGGCGTGGAGTCCAGGGGGTCAAAAGAATTGGCCTTAGGATGATGCCCATACACACAAAGGAAGGGAGAGATCCCTGTAGCAGAGTGAGCCGCGTTGTTATAGGCAAACTCCGCCATGGACAGATGAGCAACCCAGTCAGTCTGACACTTGGAGACATAACACCTGAGGAACTGCTCCAAGGACTGGTTCACCCTTTCAGTCTGCCCATTAGACTGCGGATGGTAGCCCGACGACAAGCTGACAGAAATCTGGAGATCGGAACAAAATGCCCTCCAGAATTTGGCCACAAACTGGGATCCGCGGTCAGAGACCACATCAAGTGGCAACCCGTGGAGACGCACAACATGCAGCATAAATAATTCAGACAGGCGTCTGGCCGATGGCAGCCCAACCAGTGGAACGAAGTGCGCCATCTTCGAAAACCTGTCAACGACAACCCAGATGGCTGTCATCCCCGAGGATTTGGGCAAGTCCACCACAAAATCCATTGAAATGTGGGTCCATGGCTTAGATGGGATAGAGAGTGGATGTAGTGGGCCAACAGGAACCCCTCTAGGAGTCTTATTTCGGGCACAGATGTCACATGCCCGAACCCACTGATCCACATCCTTAGCCACCGAGGGCCACCACACCGCCCTAGATAGCAACTCCCGAGTTCTGGCAATACCCGGGTGACCTGCAGACTTCTTGGCATGGAATTCCAGGAACACTCGCTGTCTTAACCTAGGAGGCACAAACAAAAGACCTACCGGAAGGTCTGGAGGAGCCTGCTCCTGTGCTCTAAGGACTAATGATAAGAGGTCCTGGGTAATGCCCACTTTAATACATGATGGGGAAACAATGGGCAACGGCTCCTCGGTGGTCTCCTGGATTGGAGCAAAACTCCGCGAGAGCGCATCAGCCTTGATGTTTTTTGACCCAGGGCGATATGTTATCAAAAAATTAAAGCGAGCAAAAAACAAAGCCCATCGTGCCTGCCTGGCATTGAGACGCTTCGCTGACTCTAAATATGCCAGATTCTTATGGTCAGTGAGAATTGAGACCACAAACTTAGCCCCCTCAAGCCAGTGTCTCCACTCCTCGAGTGCATCCTTAATAGCCAACAATTTCCGGTTACCCACGTCATAATTCATCTCGGCAGGCGAAAATTTACGGGAAAAGTAAGCACAGGGATGAAGGCGATTATCTGACACTCCCATCTGAGAAAGCACTGCCCCAATACCCATCTCAGAGGCATCCACCTCCACCACAAAAGGACGCTCTGGATCTGGGTGTCGCAGCACCTTGGCCGAAACAAATGCCCTTTTGAGACGGGCAAAAGCCGCTTTAGCCTCACAAGACCAGTGAGCAACATCCGCCCCTTTCTTAGTGAGTGCCACCAAGGGCGCCACTATAGACGAAAATCCAGCGATAAATCGTCTATAAAAATTCGCAAAGCCCAGGAAACGCTGAAGCGCCTTCAAACTAGTGGGCTGCACCCAATCCAGGACTGCCTGTACCTTGGAACCCTCCATTTGGAAACCTTCTGGGGAGATAATATATCCTAGAAATGCGATTTGCTGAACTTCAAATTCGCACTTCTCCAGCTTCGCCCCAAGCCGGTGGTCTCTGAGTTTCTGGAGGACTAAGCGTACATGCTTCCGATGTTCCTCCAGGGAATGGGAGAAGATTAGGATGTCATCTAAGTATACAACTAAGAATCTATCCAAATATTCCCTGAGCACATCATTCATGAAATCCTGGAAGACTGCCGGGGCATTACAGAGCCCAAAAGGCATCACCAAATATTCATAATGCCCCGAGTGGGTATTAAAGGCAGTCTTCCATTCATCCCCCTCTCTTATTCGGATTAGATTGTACGCACCGCGTAGGTCAATCTTAGAAAAAATGGTGGCAGTACGAAGCTGGTCAAACAAGACCGAAATGAGAGGCAGTGGGTATGAGTTTTTAATTGTGATACGGTTCAATTCCCTGAAGTCGATGCAGGGTCGCAACGAACCGTTCTTTTTACCCACGAAGAAGAACCCCGACCCAACTGGAGACTGTGAAGGTCTGATAAATCCCTTAGCCAAGTTCTCCTGAATGTACTCTGCCATAGCCTGAGTCTCAGGACGTGACAGGGAGTACAACCTGCTCTTGGGAAGCTTAGCATTTGGCAACAAATCAATGGCACAGTCATAGGAGCGATGGGGAGGTAGTACCTCTGCAACTTTTTTGGAGAACACGTCCGCAAAATCTGCATAACACCCTGGCAATCCTGGCAAACTTAGCTGCGAGAACCTGACTGGAAGGCTCAAGCAACTCCTGAAACAATCAGTACTCCAACTAAGAATCTCCCCAGAGACCCAGTCAAATTGAGGATTGTGGGCCCTTAACCAGGGTAACCCCAACACCAATGGGGCAAAAGTACAGACAGTCACATAAAAGGACAATTTTTCAGAGTGTGTGGCTCCAATAAACAAAGAAATCTGGCTAGTGCAAGAGGTAATTTTACCTTGGGATAATGGTTCCCCGTTTAACCCACAAATCTCAATTTCCGATGCCAAGGGTACTAAGGGAACAGAGTGTTTCAGGGCGAATTGGCGGTCCATAAAAACCCCGTCGGCCCCACTGTCCACAAAGGCCTCAGTCTTGACAGTTTGACCGAGGATCTTCAAGGTCACCGGAATGATAAAAGTCTTCTTGGGAAATTCTGACTTCTGGCCTGACAGGATATTTCCCATCACCCTCAGGCCCTGAAGTTTTCCGGCTTTTCTGGGCATGATACTACCACATGACCTTTATTCCCACAGTACAAACACAACCCCTGCTGTCTCCTCCGCATCTTCTCACGCGAGGAGAGGCGGGTAGCCCCAATCTGCATAGGCTCCTCGGAAAATTCCTCAGAGTCTGAGGTTCCCTTGGGAAGGAAGGAAATCTCAGTCTCCCTTTCAAGCCTACGCTCTCTCAGCCGTCTATCCACCCGGATGGATAACTGCATGAGCTGATCCAAGCTATCAGGCAAGGGATGTTGTACCAGTTGGTCCTTTATCTGGTTAGAAAGACCTCTTCGGTACTGGTGTCTCAGGGCTGGGTCATTCCACTGGGTATCATGGGCCAACCTCCGAAACTCCGTACAGTAAACCTCAACTGGCCTTCGCCCTTGCTTAAGGATCGAAATCTGAGCCTCGGCTGAGGCCGTCTTGTCAGGGTCATCATACAACATGCCCAGTGCCGTAAAAAAAGCATCAACACTTTTAAGCGACGGACAGTCAGGCTGCAACCCATATGCCCAGACCTGTGGGTCTCCTTGTAGCAAGGAAATCACTATGCCCACCCGCTGAATCTCCGACCCAGAAGACTGAGGCCTAAGCCGGAAGTATAGCTTGCAGCTCTCCTTGAAACAAAAGAACTGCGAGCGATCTCCAGAAAAACGATCCGGGAGATTTACTTTCGGCTCCTTAACCCCTGCAGGTGCTGCTGCTGCGGGAGCTCCGCCAGCAGCCTGGGAGGTGTGCATTTTAATGGACAAATCATTACATTTTTGAGTCAGGACCTGCACCTGATCAACCACCTGTTGCAACGTATTTTGAGGGGTATGCTCCATATTCCCACAAAATTTCAACAGGAGTATTGGGCTGCTGAATATGTTATGCACACCAGTGCCTGCAGGAAAGTACTGGTGTCAGGACTGTTATGCACTCCAGTGCCTGCAGGAATGTACTGGTGTTTGAACTGTTATGCAAAACAAATGGACTCACAGACAGACTAGGGAATATGACATAACGTACACAGAAGGTGGTAGGGTAACAAAATACACACAACGTGAACAGAGAAGCCCAGAGGCTAAGGAACTGGGTATCTCCCTTGTATTAGAACTGCTCAGATGTGAAAAGCAAGATGTTGTGTTTTAATACATAGAAAACCCGAAATGCTGTTGCTAAGGGCAACAGCAAAACCCTAAAGGGTTACCAACGGGTGTGGCAGTAAACTCCTTGGTCAGAGATGGAATGATAGACACAAGGAGATTCTCCACAATCCTAATTCTCACTTGCAGTGCACAGGTTCGGTTTACTGCCACTAAACTGACCCCTGACACCTAGCACAGTGAGACAGGATTAGACAGGCAAGTCTTAGAATACAGCCGCAAACTTGCTAAGTTCACAGAGTAGTAACAGAACCCCAGCAAGCTAAACGACTGACTCCAGTCTTACTGCTAGGTCTGGATTGGCAGAGTGTAATACCAAATCCCCAGGCCTATTTGCAGTAAGCAACAAACAAATACAAAGCTACACAGTACTGGCTAACTTTCAGAAACTGACTAACCAACAAAGATTCAGCAGCATCTGCTTACCCTGAAAAGAGGCCTTATAAAGCAGGTGCTGTCCACGCCCCACTCAGACCTCACAGACTGTGAGCACAAAAACCAGCACCGGATCCCCTGCCATGCACAGAGCCTATAACCACTGCACAGCAAAAGACCCGAACCGGAGTATCAGCTGCGCTCAGGTTACTCCGCTAGCACTTGTCTCCCGGTTGCCATGACGACGTGGCAGCACAGGGCAGGAGACCCTAACAGTTATGTACCGATGTTCTCCCTTTTACAAAACCAGTTTGGGACGGGTGTAACAATGTAGACAACACTGCCTGCAGCCTATTTGCCATAAGAGCGGTTAAAATTTTAAAATCTTGATTTAAGAGGGAGATGGGGCGGTACAATTGGACTAAGGTGGGGTCTTTCCCTGGTTTCGGCAATACTATCACACGGGCCTGATTAAAAGTAGGAGGGGCAGCATTCCCAGATAAAATAGAATTAACTAGGGTCAGAAGGTGGGGCGCGATGTGGGGCTATAACAATTTATAATACTCTGCACTTAACCCATCCGGGCCTGGAGATTTACCATTAGCTAACTGCTTTATTACCGTCAATAGTTCTAATTCAGTAATTGGTTCCACAAGGGAATCTCGGTCATCCTCCGTCAACGTAGGGGGACCCTGCCGATCGAAGGAAGTCCATGCCTCCAGCGGGGTCATCTAGTGGAGCCATGTACAGCTCCTTATAGTAAGTTAGGTCTGAGGATAGGTGAGTACCAGTATGAAGTGACAGAATGTGTGAGGTAGGGCGTTGGCTGCGAACCACATTTGCCAGAAGTTTACCAGCCTTATTTCCCCATTTTAAATTTTTGTGCTTTTGAAAGTCTAAGGAATATTGGGCTCTCTCTGTACAAAGAGTGTCATAGAGTTGTTTCGTTTCGGTATAGATTCTGCGATTATCGTCTGTCGGAGAGGACAGCAACGTCGCATATGAATTTGTAAGTGCTAGGCCCAGGTCACGAAACCGTTGGTTGAGGTTTTTATGCTTATTTGCAACATATGTAATGATATAACCCCTCACTACCGGCTTAGAGGCGGACCAAAAAAGATTTATATCGTCCGCGTGTTGTGCATGGTCATTTGCATAATTTATGAAGTTAGTCTCTAAGTATGATTTAAAATCAGGGGATTTATACAAGTGGGAGGGAAACCTCCAATTCAAGGAGGTTGTCTTAGGAGAGCTCAGCTCAAGGGTGAACCATGTGGGCGCGTAATCAGAGATGGCTATATTTTCTACCTTTGAATCGCATATCCTAGGGAGTAGTTCAGCAGGGAGCAACCAATAATCTATTCTAGTAGATGTGGCGTGTGGATGTGAATAGAAAGTGTATTCACGATGTTATGATTCCCGTACTCCAGACCAGAGGAGATCTTATGGCAGAGGTCTGAGTACAGGAAAGATATACTGGTTTGTGGGAGCAGGAGAGCCTAGTAACCCCTGGCGCCCTAACTCCGTTGTCTCGCCCGTGTTATCAGAAATCCCCTGCGAGACTATGGTTGCTTGAGCCCATGGCAGCCGCGTTCGAAGGGCGGATTATGTCTGCCCAACCCCGATGCCCCCTCAGGTCTTAATGGGAGACAAAGGGAAATCCGAGACAGGGTGATAACAAGGGGCCCTCTGACTAAGCAACCAGGCCAGGGGTTACAAGCTAACTAACTTAACCAAAGAAGTATGTGCGGACTAGCCGCCAGGGAAAAGGACAACCAAAGATCCACTGATCCGTCACTCCTATCCAGCACCGCTGGACACCAGAGTGGACCAGGGAGAGCGGAATCCTCCGCAAAAGCTCCAGAACACAAAGATACAAAATAATAAACAGTAAGCGGTCAAGCCGCAACACACGGCTATGCCGCGACTCACGAACACCACAGGATGTTAAAGGTGCTCGGTCAGACTCCAGGAATAGATGACAAACTTCCGAGTACAGGATCACTGAGGACAGGAACAACCGGATTGAGCAGGACTGGAAACTCTCTGTAACTGACACAGGCAAACAGGAAGCTATCACCGGCGTCTGTGAGAAGTCCAAAGGGTGCTTATAACTGTGAGCTCCCCAATCAGGAGCCAGACTGGGTAATCACAAGTAATGCCGTGCAGCTTGCATGCTGCACGGCCAGCACACCATTAATACAAATTAGAAAAGACCCAGCAACGGGGAACGCGGCCCGAACGTGGCGTCCCCGTTGCTAGGGTCTGAGCGGCTCCGTGCGCCCGGCGTCCAGCGTTGCCAGGGAGCCGGCGGCTGTACGCGCACGGCGTCCCTGGTTGCTAGGCGCCGGGCCGCACCGACGAGCGGACCCCGGCGCCTAACACACGACTGATAGGGTGTTGGTGTCGCCATGGGTCTACCAAATTAAGTGAGGACGATAAGAATTGTAGTGATGCTGGTATGGAATAATTCCTTTCACTAAAAGCATCCGACCTGTCCAGGGCCGGTTGTAGCGTGGAATTAAAATCATCCCCAATAATCAATTTACCCTCGGCCCAATCCTGAAGTCGGACGTAAACATCAGAGAAGAAAGCATTATGTTCCGAATTCGGTGCATAGAGGGTTACTAGAGTGTAAAGCTCCCCTTCTTGTTGCAGTTTTATGAATAGGAACCGACCCTCATCGTCTTCGTGAGTATCTAATATGGAAAATCTAAGAGACTTATGAAATATAATTACCACACCCCTTTTCTTAGAGGTAAAGGAGGCCGAGTTATAATCATGAATCCAACTGTCCCTTAGTACATTAGGGTCCCCCGACTTCCAATGAGTCTCCTGCAACATCGCTATATCTGGCCGTAGGTGTTTGAGATGTTGCAATATCTTTCTACGTTTAATCTGAGTATTTAGGACCTCTACGTTCCAAGTGAGGAACTTTAAGCATGTCTTAATCTCTGAAGAGGCGGCCATGGCAAACTTAGAGCTAACCGATGCCTGTCCTATTGGACACATAGAACAGTAACAAGATAGACTGTGAGGTTTCCCATATCCCAGCGAGTAGGGAAACTCAACTATTGATAGAAACAGTAAACCTATACCATGTGATCAACAGTAAAAACCTTCGTAAACATTTTGATGCAGTATGTCCATTTTCCAAAATTTGTTGAACCAAGAACAGTGATCTAAATGACTCACTAAACTAGTAACATAACTCCAGTCAGACAGTGGATGAGGGGGAGAGAGAGAAGGAGGAATGGGAATAAGAGGAAAAAAGAAGAAGAACCGGAAGACTCAGTGACAACCAAGGTCAAGAATAGTTAGTGCTGCAATAATCATAACATTAAAGAAATTTGCAACCGGCCATACATTACCAAACATGGTATCAACAAGGGAGATGACATATACGCTGAGTTCATGATAAATCGCAACATTAGTCCCTGTCTCTGGAGGCAGGCGAGGACTGGCACCGTAGTGATTCTGCAAAAGTCTTAGCTGCTGAAGACGTGTCAAACAGGTACGTTTTTTCCATTATGTTGAGCACGGAGCTTTGCCGGATAGAGCAGAGCAAAACGTATTCCTTCGTCAAATAAGATCTTACAGACGGGAGAGAATTCCCTTCTCCTCATGGCCACACTGTACAAAAAGTCTTGAAACAAAAGTAGCTTATCTGCATGATAGGAGAGCCCCTGCGCTTTGCGGTACGCCTCCATCACCTTGACTTTATCTGTGTAGTTGAGGAATTTAAATATGACAGGTCTGGGCCTGCTGCGATCTGTTTGAAAGTCAGGACCAATACAGTGCACCCGCTCAATCACAATGGGCTCACCATCCACCAAGCAGCCCAACTCAGTCGGTAACCAGGTGGAGACCAGGGTTAGCAGCTCTTTAGGTTTGACGGATTCCGGTAAGCCAATCATTCGAAGGTTATTTCGATGGTTGTGATTTTCTAAGTCCTCAAGATTCTCCTGCATCGCAGAAATGGAGGACGCTTGAGTATCGATGACGGAACGGGCAGTGGTCAGATCATCCTCCAGGTTTGAAACCCGTTGTTTGACCTCATCCAGCCGTGTGCTATGTTCTTTCAACTGCGTCATGGTGGAGTCAATGGCGTCTTTCAATCCCGCAAGTTTCTTGTCTAGCAGCGGTGAGAGTATATCAGAGATTTCCTGTGCTCTGACCACCGCGTCCACAGTGTATCTAGAAGGATCAGGCACGCCGTCCAGGACATTAGCGTTAGGCGAAGAGGGCGGAGAACTAGCAGGAGCCGAGGCTGAAGCCCTGGTGTCTTTAGTTTTTGCTGGTGCAGAACCGCGACCCCCTCTTTGGGACTTTGCCACGTATTTATCCATGTAAGCGAATGAGTGGTGCGTCACAGTAAAGAAGTAGGTAATGTCAGATATCCTGCCCTGCAGAGAGTAGTGATTCAGTTGAATTATAAGTACGCAGCTACGGCAAATTATATAGTAGATCACCACGAAATGCTCACTGGCAGTACCAGCATACAGCAAAGCCTGTAGAGGACAGCCCGTAACAAGGGGTTCAGCGGTCTCTATGAAAAGATCTTAATAATGGGCCAGGTCGGTGATTGGAGAAGGAAGCTATCAGAGCGGTTCGGTAACACAGTCCCTGTCCATACGTGCCGAGGATTTGCTATGACAGAAACGCCACGATGGAGGGTAAGCCAGGTGATGAGAAGTGGCCCACCTCCCTTGCTGTTGCCGAGTGCAGGGGTCAGAGGCGCCAGGGGCCAGCAAAACCTACCGCCAGGGTCCAGGCAAGCAGGATCGGTCCCTGCCCGAGGTGGAGGGCCAAGTTGGGGGAGCCGCGGCCACGTAGATAGGGGCCTGTGACTCGCAGTTACCGCTGTGGCGGTGAGTGGGGCAGTCTCCAGAGATAAGAATGGAGGGGGGCTTTAATATTGTAGCCAGCAGTATCTGGTGTCAGGTGTCAGATGGGTCCAGTCAGCGGGAGTGCAGTGGGTCATGAAGATCTGGTTAATAGGTAATGGAGGCAGCGGGGGGCCAGCATGGCACACTCACCCGTCTCCAGGCAGCGTCTCCTCCGCAAACAGGCACTGGCGCTGTCTCCCGGCAACGCTCGTAACCGCTAGCGCCGGCGACTTGAAGCACGGGGCAGCAAGGAGCTGAGCGGGGTCTCCATCGACGTCCGTCCCGGGTAGGATACGAGGCGGGGAAGGTGGGGATCAGGGTGCCCGGCCACTTCCAATATGGCGGCCGCGGGCAGTAGACGCCACAGCTGGCGCTCGGATTCCGGGGAAGGAGGCGGCGGGGAGCCGGGGAGATGGTCTCCTCTTTCCCACCACTTTCTCCGCTAGTCCCCGGTGCAAATTCAGGTCCCGGGTCACAGTGTACACCCCGCTAAACAGGACCCTCTATGACAGGAGTCACGGAGGGTCCCGGCAGTCGGGGAAAGGGGTCCCATGTGTAAACATGGGACCCCTTTCAGTGCGTGGATCAGGTTTTTCGGTTTGTTTTTTTGCCAAGTACATGGATTACAAAGAGGACGGAGCTACACTGGATTGTGTGAGTATAATTTTATTTACAGGTACCCCGTGGATTCTACGTGGAGAAGTAGACCGAACCTCGTGTGAACATAGGTAAGTATGTGTGTATGTAGGTGTGCATGTATGTAATAAAATTTTACTGTCACGGTGTGTGTGTTCTGTTTTTTGGGGGGTATTTTTTTTGTAGTAGAACTACAGGTACCAGCGGGCCCGTTTCCCCCCCGCATGCTGGCACTTGTGGTACCAGCTTGCGGAGGAGGCTTGCTGGGACTTGTAGTACTGCTACAAAAAACAATATTCTTTTTTTTTACACTATGGCTATCAGCCACCCATCCGCAGCCTATCAGCCACCCATCCGCAGCCCTTGGATGGGGGGGACAGCCTCGGGCTTCACCCCTGGCCCTTGAATGGCTGGAGGCGGGGACCCCTTGATTTAAGGGGTCCCCACTCCTCCAGGGTACCCCGGCCAGGGGTGACTAGTTGGGGATTTAATGCCAGGGCCGCAGGGACCTATATAAAAGTTTCCCCCGGCTGTGGCATTATCTCTCTGACTAGTGGAGCCCGGTGCTGGTGTGAAAAATACGGGGGACCCCTACGTCGTTTGTCCCCCGTATTTTTTACACCAGAACCAGGCGCAGAGCCCGGTGCTGTTTGTTTAAATATGGGGGAACCCCTGTCAATTTTCCCCCCATATTTTTACAACCAGGACCGGCTCAAAGAGCCCGAGGCTGATTACGCATAGGAGGGGGGACCCCGCGCAATTTTTCCCCCAGTTTTTTAACTCTTTAAACACTGTTTTTAAGGCACACAATGAATCCCTGCACAGATCTCACAGATCCGGCCGGTATTCCTTGTGTTTTGTCAGGCAGTGTTTTACTCATCACTCCCGTAAAACACTGCCTGACATTACGAATCACATCACATCGGAAAAGACGAATGAGGAAAACTCGGCAGCTTAGTAAATGACCGTATCAGGATTCAAAAAGTTGCAGTAAAATGCACCCGATACCATTCGAGATCAAACACCCTTAAAAATGGCTAAAACACGAATATTAGTCAATATACCCCCATGATGCTTAAGCAGCGTGCCTGGTTTCCTGTCTTTCTTGTGATTTGCACATTGGATTTAATAGATGATTTGTCTTATTGTGTATCCAAAATTCCCTCCAAGGATCACATTCCCCACCACAACATACGAAAGATAGTCTCATAATCAAATTGTGGGATGAAACTGCCCTTGAGTGTATTGGATGCTTATATTGTATAAGGACAGATATTGGGGGTAATTCAGACCTGATCGATACGCTGCGTTTTCGCACAGCGGACGATCAGGTCCAAACTTCACATGCGTATGCACCGTAATGCGCAGGCACGTCGCACAGGTACAAAGAGTCTCGCTGCTCAGCGATGGGTTTGTGCAACGGATCCCTTCGCACAGGCAATCGCAAGAACATTGACAGGAAGAAGGCATTTGTGGGTGTCAACTGACCGTTATCAGGGAGTGTCTGGAAAAATGCAGGCATGTCCATGCATTTGCAGGGAGGGTTCCTGACGTCATTTCCAATCCCGGACAGGCTGATGTGATCGCAGTGGCTGAGTAAGTTCTGGACTGTACAGAGACTGCTCAAAATCTGTTTGTACAGCTTTGCGCACACATGCGTTCGCACACTTGCACAGCTAAAATAAACTCTGTAGGCGGTGACTATCTTATCGCAGCAGTGCAAAAATCGCTTGCTAGCGATCAGGTCTGAATTAGGCCCATGGTACTGTGACATACCGGTGTGAATTCCATTAGGCACGAGTTTGGTCCTGCAAGCTGAATTCACGGCAAATTCGCGTTGCGAATTACATTTGCAATTAATTCGCATTAATTTTTCAGAGAAAATTCGGATGTTTTTATTCACACCACCCTGAGTAGGTGAAAAGGTAGTGAAAATATATTAAGGTAAAAAGGTAGTAACTTGCTTAAGAACCCCTTGGACTTTTTTTCCCCCCTATTTTTGTTTTTTGCATTTTTTCATTTAATTCTTTTGTAATTATATGAAATTTGTAATCTTTTTACATATTTTACTTTTACCATCTGACACCTTTTAAAAGCTGCCATGCTTTCCTTTATGCCCAGAACAGCCTTCTGGTCGCCCCACTTTTTCATGCTCTTTTCCCAGTTTTCTTCTTGGACACAATTCGCACAACCTTGTTGCGAGTAGTGCAAATTGGCATTTCTAACTGAATTATGGGAATCTCGGGTGCGCACATGAAGGCGAAGTGTGAGTTTAATATGAAGTGTGCATATCAATTTCCCATATTTACCTGCTAAGCAATTGGGTCTTTTCATTGCTCAACCTGAATTGTGTGACACAGTGCCGTAACTAGACTTTTCAGCGCTGTGTGCAAGAAACAGCATCGGCGCCATCACCCCCCCCCCCCCCCCCCCATCCTTCCACCTACGAACTCGGCAGCGCTGCAACACAAACAGGGTGGCCAATCGGGGTTCACAGTGCAAAAGATGTGCCCTCAACTAACACACACACTGGTGTGGTGGTGTAGCCTTAGACACAGTGTGTGTGTGTGTGTGTGTGTGTGTGTGTGTGTGTGTGTGTGTGTGTGTCCTTAGACACAATGTTTGTGTGTGTATGTGTTTGGTGTAGCCTTAGAAACAATGTGAGTGTGTGTGTCAGTGTGTGTAGCCTTAGACACAGTGTGAATGTATGTGTGTGTGTACAGGTGATGTAAAAGCACCAATATCCACTACTCTCAGTGTACCACAGAGCTGCAGATGGAAGACTGCTGGTCTCCCCCAAGCAGAGTCGGCACTAACCAGTTTGATGCCCTAGGCAAGATTTTGGCTGGTGCCCCCCAGGGTCGACGCTAGTACCGCCTCTGACCCAGCACCCAGCAGTATAGATCACAACAGCAGCCAGCAACACCCATTACCTCTTGGAAAGGGGGAGACAGGGATAGAGAGAGAGCAGAGTGAGAGAGCATGAGAGAGAAAGAGAGATGGGATAGAACGAGAGAGACAGCAGAGTAGAGAAAGCCGGGTGTGAGAGAGAGGAGAGAGAGGTGGAGTGAGAGGGTTGAGAGAGAGGGAGAGCAGGGTATAAGAGAGAGAGGAGAGGAAGAGAGGGAAAGAAAGAGAATGAAAGAGGTGAGACAGAGGGGAAGGATGAGAGATAAGGTTGAGGGAGGGAGAAAGAATGAGAGAGAGAAAGAGGAGAGAAAGGGTTGAAAGAGGGAGATGGAGCGGGGGAAGAGAGAGCTGGGCAGAGAGGGGGCGGGATTTACTATAAGCAATCGCCGCCTCTCGCCGCCTACCGCAGCTATACTAATCGCATATGTACTAACATATGCGATTAGTATCGCAATGCGGTATAGGAGGCCCCCTGCGATGATGTCCGCCGAGGTCTGCGGGGGTCTCCGTCACCTCCCAGACTTGGGAGGTGACATGTGCAGGGAGTCCCCGGGCTCCTCCTCCTCCCCCCTGCAGCCGGAAGGAGACAAGGCTGTGATTCGGGGGAGAAGGAGGAGGGGGGCCGCACCAGCAGGCAGCAGCAGCTCAGGTATGCCGGGGGGGAAGGGGGGGGTCGTCGTGAGCGGCGCGGGGCGGCGGCGTGATGCGGCGTGGGGCGGCGGTGGCGGAAAGAATCCCATAGGCTTCTATAGGGTATCGCCATAAAAAGATGGCGATACCCTATGAGGCAAAAACGCGGCGGTCGGGAGTTAGTACATATGAAAATGCGGTAAAACAGGGGTTTTACCGCATTTTCCCTTTAGTAAATCCCGCCCAGAGAGAGTAAAGCGTGAGAGATAAAGCATTAAACAAAGAGAGAGAAAGAAAGGGATAAAGAAAGAGGTGAGAGAGAGGGAGATGGAGGTAGAGCAGGCAGGGGAGATAGGCGAGGAAGAGAGAAAGAGGTGAGACAAAGGCGGGGGTGTGAAAGAGGGGGAAGAGAGAACAGGAGACAAAGGGGAGAGAAAAAAAAATAGTGAGGGTTTACAGAGAGGGGGCGGGCAAGGGGGTGAGAGAGAGGGAGGGAGAAGAAAGAGAGAAAGAGAGAAAGAGAAAGAGAGAAAGAGAGAAAGAGAGAAAGAGAGAAAGAAAGAAAGAAAGAAAGAAAGAAAGAAAGAAAGAAAGAAAGAAAGAAAGAAAGAAAGAAAGAAAGAAAGAAAGGTAAGACAGAGTGGGGGTGAGAGTAAAAGAGAGAGAGAGGAGAGAGAGAAACGAGGAGAGAGAGTGAGAGAAAGGGGAGGGAAGGAGAAAGAGAGAGTGAGAGAAGTGAGACAGACAGCAGGGAAGAGAAAGCAGTGTGAGAGGAGAGAGAGAGGCACGAGAGGGAGAACCATAGAGAGAGGAGGAGAAAAATAAAAGAGACAGAGGTGAGACAGAGAGGGGGAATGAGAGAGGGTTGATAGAGTGGGGGAGCACAGTGAGGGAGATTAGAGAGAGTGAGGGAGATGAGAGAGAGGGAAAGAGAAAGAAAAAGAGCTAAAAAAAGAGGGAGAGGGGGGAGAAATAGGGATTGATTGAGAGAGAAAGAAAGAGAGGTGAGGGGGGAGAGAGCTGAGAGAGAGAAAGAAAGAGAGAATGAAAGAGAGGTGAGACAGAGAGGGAGGATGAGAGATAAGGTTAAGTGGGCTGGGGGGGTTGAAAGAGAGGGTTGAAAGAGGGGAAGGAGGTGGAGGAGAGAAAACAGGGCAGAGAGAGGATGGGGGCAGAGAAAGAGAGAGAAAAGTGAGAGAAAGAAATAGATAGAATTAAAAATACAAAAAAAGAGAGAAAGATTAGACTGGGTGAGAGAGAAAGGGAGGCGGAGGGGAGAGAGGGTGAGAGAATGAAAGAAAGAGGGACAGAGAGGTGAAAAGGGCGGATTGATTGAGAGAGGGGCTGGGTAGAGGGAGAGGGGGGTACATGTAACACTGTGCACCTTGCTCTGTCCCGCTACCCCGATACAAATGTCACTCCTCTGTCGTAACCCCCCTTAAGTACAAGCGGCACTGTGTACCTCAAGAAGCAGTGGGTCCTCATTTCAGCACTGGCAGTAGCAGGTCCGCTCTCTGGTTTTTGTGGGCAACAGCGGCAGAGTGGGCAAGAAAAGGTGAGCGGAGGGGCTGGATTGGCTGGATCTCCTCCTGCTAGTAGTGCACTGACTTTGCTGCTGCATGCCCCTTCATTGAACTACACTGCCACAGATCCCTGTTTAAAAAAATAAAATAAATTGGCAGAATTGACATTGGGTGGGAACGTGCCCTTGTGCGTCTCCAATCACTATACACACAGACAGCTTGTTACACACACACACACACACACACACACACACACACACACACACACACAGCCTGTTACCCACCAGTTACCACACACACACACAGCCTGTTACCCACCAGGTACCACACACACACAGCCTGTTACCTACCAGTTACCACACACACACACACACACACACACACACACACACACACAGCCTGTTACCCACCAGTTACTACACACACACAGCCTGTTACCCACCAGTTACCACACACACATACAGCCTTTTACCCACCAGTTACCGCGCACACACACACACACACACACACACACACACCCTGTCCCCCCCCCATTCAAAACATACACACACATAGCCTGGCATCTCCAATCACTATACACACACACAGCCTGTTATCCCCCCAGTTACACAGCCTCCAGTCACCCCCCTTCCCCCCACACACACACACTCACGCGCATGCATGCTACCTCCAGGTCTCCACATATGTAGCAGGCAGGGCTGGGCCACACACATCCGGTCTACCCCAGTCTACCGCCCCCCCTCCCACACACACGCACACACGCACACACGCATACATGCATACACACGTTACCTCCAAGTCCGGCAGAGGTAGCAGGTAGCGCTTGGCCACACACAGACCATCACCGAGGCTCAGGCAAAAATCAGAGGTGTGGCCTAATCACGGACCTGGAGCTGTCCCAGGAAAGGAGGAGGAGGAGGCACTGGAGTCAGGATCTGTTGCCCAGCACCAGCGGCAGATGTCAGGTGCCTGCAGCAGGCACACCCGCAAAACCACAGTGCCCGCACTGCCTAACAGCTATGCACCTGCCAGGGTCGGCCAATCGGGAGTACACAACGCAAAATGCGCTCCCACCGCAAGTGCGCTGTGTGCAGGGCCGTTGCAAGGTTTTTCAGCACCCTAGGCAAATCGTCAGCCCACCCCCCCACTCCCTCTCTCCCGCCAAAATATTGAGCCCCTTAGGAGAAAAAGTGCAGATATGGCATATTATATGTTCCACAGCCACCGCCTGATAAGGTTAGGCACTGGGGGGGAGGTTGAGGATAGGCTGTGGGAGGGGAGGCTAGGGTAAGGCTGTGGGAGGGGAGGTAAGGGTTAGGTACTGGGGGAGGAGGTTAGGGTTACGCTGCGTGGAGTAGAGGTTAGGGTTACGCTGCGGAGAGGAGAGGTTAGGGTTAAGCTGCGTGGAGGGAAGGTTAGTGTTACGATGCGGGGAGGGGAGGTTAGGGTTAAGCTGCGTGGAGGGGAGGGTTACGCTGCGGGGAGGGGAGGTTAGGGTTACGCTGCGGGGAGGTTAGGGTTACGCTTTGGGAAGGAAGGTTAGGGTTAAGCTGCAGGAGTGGAGGGAAGGTCTAGGCTGGTGGTACCTATAATTATGGGACACACACAGTCACACACTGACTGGGGCGGTCTATGGACACCTTGCACAGGGCAGCATAAAGTTGCTGGGTGCATTCTGCACCCCACAGTTTTATCAAACAGCCACAGGGTGAGGAGCCAGTGCCAGGCGAACCATTGGTGACTGGGGAGCGCTCCCAAACCTGGACCTACGTCAAGACAGGGAGAGATCAGAGCTGGACACAGGGGAAGACTCCTAGTGGAAGAGCCAGCCTCCCCCTCCCCTTCTGCTCTCCTATCTCCCCGCTCACTCACCTCAGTCTGTTTCCTGGTGCCGGCGTCAGGGCTTGGTAAAGCAGGCAGAAGTGCTCTTGATCGGCCAACATGTCCGCAGCTACAAGAACCGCGCAGGGAGAGAGCAGCCTGCTGCGGGGAGGGGAGGTTTCA